>NC_089758.1:11339233-11386733 GCF_040412425.1 Macrobrachium rosenbergii
GACAACAACGGGGAAATGACGAGAATGGGGCGAACGCGATGTTAAGTGTTGATATGCTCGGGTACGTGGATGGGTAACCGTCACAATCTGCATATTCCATCATCCACTTCCTTTCCTGTTCCTCCTTCTCTGCCTCTCTCCTTTACTCTCTTTCTTCCTTTTTTCATCTGCTTTCTCTTCTATCCCTGTACATCGTTGTCTTGTTGTCTTTCTATGCTACTTCTTCCTCATGTTTCTCAATCCCTTCTTCCTCAATTTGTTCCTTCTTCTCCTGTTTTGATTTGTATTCCTCTACTTATCCTCCTTCCTTCTCCTTTGGTCCTTATCATTTCTGTTCATCCTCCAAGTATTATTCCTTCTCCTGATGCTGGTATTCCTCCTACGTCTCAGATAAGAAGCGCCGATAACCCACCATCCATGATGCCCCGTCAAAAAGCATTTTAGTTAATGGGTCTCCCAGGTGGAAAAAAAAAAGGCGTGAAGATACGATCTAGTGTTGATTCTCCTTATCAGACCACACGGTGAACTTTACCGAAGAACGATTTTTTTGCAAACTTTTTTTCCTTCCTCTGAAGTTTCTTTTTCATTTTTTTCTTGTACTTCAACCTTACGAGTGCACAGATGAACAATTTTTTTATTTGTAAAAACATAATTGTGCATCTTCTGATTTGATACTTAGAAAGGGTATGAACAATAGAGTAATGTAACTCTCTGGATGCACTATTGTACGTGCGTAAATGGCGAACGCAAACACACTCACATACGTAAGGTTGTTCTTGCGTCCCAGAAGGAAAATCAAAAAAGTTATACACGTACATATGTATGTATGTATGTATATAAACTAACACATACATAATATACAAACTGAAAAAATTAAGAACATGCAACAAATGGAACAAGGAGATTTAAAAAAAGGACGTTTGTGAGCTATTTAACAAAGTCATAACAGCTATAGAAACTTGTCTGACTCGCAAGAAACATATAGAGCAATAACGAGGTGTGTGTATGTATATATATATATATATATATATATATATATATATATATATATATATATATAAATTATATATATGTATGTATTTATATGCGTGTGTGTGTAAAATATTGCCTAACCGTCAATTTGTGCATAAAACTCCTTTTTTAAAGCAATTCAACCTTTACTACCATGCAAACATATTTTATGTAATCCTATAACGGTTCATCAAAGCATTCACGTCGAAAAAAAATTATTATGCTCTAAACTAAGCGTCTGTAAAGTAACAATTCACCAAATCTGAAAGTAAACAAATATTCGCCCTACGAGATCGTAACAACAACAGCAATTAGAAATAAAACAAGGTTCGTGAAGTGTGGCGCCTGGGGAGAATCAAAGTGAATTTGCATAATCCTCTGCACACAGACGTCAACTGGAGAAATTAATTCCTTCAGTAGGCAATCACTTCACCTAACAGATTTACAAGTTAGAAAAGAGAAAAGATATACTTCATCTAGATCAGATTTTTCTTCAGCTGTTACCAACTGAAAGAAGGTAATCCATACTAAGAAAATGTGGCATTAACTTTAAAATACAAATACGTTCTTGCAAACTGTGATACTACCCAAGAGTATACATTTCACTTACATGCAGGAGACATTTTAACAATCTAAAAATGTTACACTCTGATGACAAGTTATCTCCTAGAAGGAAATATTTTTCATCCTAAGGAAGTTATCAACCTAACGAAAGTATTTTGTACCCTGAAAACGTCACCAATTCAAAGAAATTATGTTGTCCCTTGAAGGTGTTATCCATCAAATCAAGGAAAATATTTTACCCTCTGGACTAGCAAATCAAAGGAAATATTTTGAAACTTGAAGACGTTACCGACTCATAGAAAACACTAATAACTTAAAGAAAGCATTTTGCCTTGAAGATCTTACCAATTTAAAGACACTATAATGTTCCCAGAAGACCTTACCAACTCAAAGGATCCGGTCTTTTACTGTGAGTGTAAAATCTCAGTGAACGTACACACTTGCATATGTACATACCTGCGTGTGAGAAACTAAATGTTATGAACGAAAAGCAGTGCATTTTGTGGTTTATTGTTAGTTCGGGGTTATTAACCCGACTTCAATGAATGATAAACTGGCGTCTTAATAAGAAAAATAAAATGAGAGATCTTGATGTCTGCTCGCTTCCACTATTGCATGGCATGTGTCTATGGTTGCTTTCCTAAATTTAAACTATAATAAAAATTCTACTGAAACTGAATTGATTAAAGATAGCCATATCCAGTTACCTCCTGTTTGTAATTTAAAAAAAATTGAGAAATATGAATATTAAAAAATGTGGATAACCATATATTCTGAATATAAAATTGCTTGATTAATTGCATTTAAATTGAAGTGGCGTCACGACTACTATCGTATCAATGCCATCCAATGGGAAGTAATACTGAAGATTAGTACCTCCGTGAATATTAGTAATGGAAAAGCTGGATCTTTAATCATTCACAAAATGATTTTTTAGAATTCGTCAAATCTCACTACTGGGTCTCTCTCTCTCTCTCTCTCTCTCTCTCTCTCTCTCTCTCTCTCTCTCTCTCTCCTACTGAAAGGCGGGCGATGAAACTTGTCACAAAGACAAGCCTCCTCATAGCTCAAAAGAGGATGCATGTATGAAAGGAAAAGACTAATTACGCAAGGAATCTACTCCTGGTTGACAAGAAAACTTAAATCTTTCTCTTTCGTTTCTGCTCATCCTTGTTAGAATGTGAGGTCATTTTTTGCTGAAACTTCGCTTTACGTTTTCATCTGTCCATAATCTCCTGCGTCTATGCATAACACATAACAGGACGCAGACGAGGGGGCAAAAATAAAACGAAATCGGATCAAATTCGAAAGAGAGTACACAAAGTAAATGCGTCACCGGATTTGTTCTTCCTCGAATTGCTTGCTTTGGATTCTGTTTCTTCACTACGCCACCGCGACAAACCAAAATTCGAATTCTCTCCCTTCTCATTTTCCCCTTTAGCCTATCATCACTAATCTTTCAAGAAGCGGTTCTATCGTTTCCTTCGGCTTAAGCCTTACTTCTATTTATTGTTTATCCTCTAGCCTGGGCTAGACACGGACAATTGGTATCCCTTTGCAGGAATGGTCGCTTCGTCTGCTGCATATGAACGTAAACATGACAGGCAAGCGATAGAGCAAATACGGAGATTGGACACTCTCGAAGCTAAGGACGAAACGACACAGTCATACTACAAACACAGACTTGCTTCTTTAGCCAGAGGAAAACGCAAACAGCTTTGCCCCAGTCTAGTCCTCTCTGCCGAGAGTCACTTTATTCCCCTAATCGAATTCTCCGTAAGTCTTCATCTCTTTCATGCAAATAAGTAGTTTTTTTTCTAAACTTTTTGACAAGCAATTCTATAAAAACAACCGAATCTCCAATAAGATCGCCGTGACTTCGAAGTCTTCGTTACTAAAACTCACCAGGCGCAGTCTACTGTGAACTGATATATTTTATAAAAGTTTTCTGGTCTATAAAACAACCGCCTCTCCAATAATATCGCCGCGAGTGAACTGATCGACATAGGTTCTGAACTGACACAAAGGTTCTACGACACCGCAGCAGTTTTATAAAAGTTTTCTGTGTAGTTTTGTACATTTCCAATGGAAATTTAAAATTTAAAGTAGTTATCATCTTCATGGGGGAGAACAGCGCCAGTGAATTTGATAAGAATTTCGGCCAAGGAGGAAAAACAATAGTGACAAAATTTACTCACGCTTCTATTTCTTATGAAGTTATGCTTCTAAGGGACCCCTGAAATTGCTAATTAATGAGGACGCTATGGCATACAAGACATGAATAGTACCACTACTTTAGAAGAAATCATAATTTCCTTTCTAAAGTTATCTATTAAAAACAACTGAAACTCGCAATCTGTATATTCGACATTTTTGTTCCTTTCATTGGCTGGCGTTGATTTTCCCGTATTCCTTAGCGATAGACTTCCTCCTCCTCCACCACTCACTTCTACTACTTCTCCCCTCCACTAATCCTCTTCTTCTTCACCTTTTATACTTATACACAGCAAGTCCATACCTACTACTTATCGATAACATCATGTGACTAAATAATTTTTTCGCGTGTCTCTTTGCTACTAAATCGTACTCCGCCGACCTACCATCAGTACCTCTTAAACTGGATATGGATCTGACCGGAGACACAACTTATAGCTAACATATATATATATAAATTTATATATATATATATATATATATATATATATACACAGTATATAATGTATATATATATATATATATATATATATATATATATATATATATATATATATATATATATATATATATATATATATATATATATATATATATATATATATATATATATAATTTTTACCTTATACCTTTTTCCCCTCTGGAAGGAGTGGTAAAAGAAGGCTAGGGCCTTCCGGTTTCTCATCAATTCTTTAGGGACCAGGTTACTCCTTTTGGTTTCTCATCAACTCTTCAGGGACCAGGTTGCTATCCCCAAGCTTTATAAAGACATGGGGCAATTTGTTACACTTTTAACCAAAATATTTGTTTAATATTATCTGTTCTTAGAACTACACATACGAACAGGAAAAGAAATACGCACACATACACTGACATTAACTCTTGATAGCTGAGTCTCTTACGGAGCTTCTAAACCAAAAGCAGATTCAGTATTCATGAATCAAGCCCTCTAGACTAGTAAATCTGTCAAATGTTCCGCCATCAAGAAACGCAGGATTAAAGTCAGAAATCAAAAGACTGGACTCCTGTAATTTGCAAGATAAAATTTGCCTGTGAAGGGAATTTACTTGCCGCTCCGAAAGGTAAATTCACAAAAAATGTGAAAATCATGATTATAAAACTGGTTGGAAAAATTACTGATCCAACCACCTGCGTAAAACCAGGAGCAGAAACTCGGAAAAAAAAATATCAACAAAATCTATAAAACAATCATGCTGTAAAAGCTTTAACTGGTCACTCATAACGAAGAAGGGAACACTTACGAAAGGTAAATCAGTCAAAAAGCATTATCATCTCTAAAACGAAGGACTCATACACGAACCGAACTGACAATTTGCCATACACTCTTGGGTAAAATATGCTAATACTACTACTACTAATAATAATTACAATAACAACAATAATAACTGAGACAACAATATGAATAATATGATAATTTTCAATTCTAAAACACCTATAGCGTTACTACACAGTAACCTAATTCTTGTGAAAGAGAAAAGAGAAAGATCTACAGTATATCTCCTTCACTTACAGAGCTTAAGTAGAAAAAGAAAAAAAATGTCTGCTAATGGAGAAAATCAATGTATATATATATATATATATATATATATATATATATATATATATATATATATATATATATATATATATATATATATATATATATATGATATCCCCAAAACACTTGAATTAACGACACATTACAGCTCAAAATGTCATCGGAATAAAAAAGGAACCAATGGTAGATAAAAGCAATGATAAATGATTTAACATGAGTCAGCAAAGCTAGGAAATTAAAAACAGGAAATATTATTTAATGACAAATTTTCACATCTATAAATGGAACAAAATAAAAAAAAACCTGCAGAAAAATGAAAGAAGCTTACCAAATAATGTCTAAAAAATTAACTTAGTAAGTACCCCGAGAGTATTCCAAAATAAATGCATGTCCCCTAATAATTATTGAAGAACTCTCTAAAAGCACTTGGACTGGTGAAATTGCAAAGACACCAAAACAGCTCTTGCACAGGCAAAGAATCCAGGTAGACCATCATCCACGGTTGTATATGAAAGAAAGTTGTCTGTCTGTCCCATCCGTCTGTCCGTCAGTGTGCACCTCCTTGTTTGTTTGTATTGTTTTTCAAGTTGATATATCGTCAAGACTAACGAAAGGTAAAATTTATCGGTTCGAATTCAGTAAACTTTGTAAAGAACTTTCTTTTCGACATCACTTGTCACGGGATATTTCTTGTTTGACATGCATACTTAAATAATTAAACCCTTAAAGGCTACGCCTTGACCGCGACCTTCATACTAAAACTAGCTTCCATCGGGTGGATTAGAGCTACCCCTGCAAGAACCGTGATATCTTCTTCAACATTTCCTCACCAGGAATGCTCTAGGTAAGAAGTTGGTCGGGGTCGCTTTAAAAACTAGGCAGAGAAACGAGTTGGTTTTGAACATTTAATACCTCCGAGATTAACCATTTTTTGTTTAATATGTAAATGCTAGGTAATTAAAACTTCATTTCATGTATGATAAATACGACCATGTGCAATTCTCTTAATTAAATCTGATGCTTGCAGAATAGTTTCTTACTTACGACTGTACAGAAGATTATCTTCACCTAAATTTTCTTCATTATAACTATATTGTAATGGGGTGGGAAATTTAATCCTTAAACACACCCTCTGGCCCTGAACAGTACCAAATTTCCATAAGCTGAAAACCTTAAATGTTTAATAAAATAGAGGCTCAGGTATAAAGATACTGAAAAGAATAAGGAATGAGGTTAAAGTTCGAATGAATGATCTACGTGGTCGACTAAATTGTTGACAAGATATTACATGAATGTGCAGTCAAGACTAAAACTGAAATCTGAACTAACACCCAATGTGTTATGGCTCAATAAATAAGTGAATAAACTGGGGAATACTTGAGACTCTAAAAGGTTTGTTAAGCTCTTGATTAAATAATGAACTGGATAGAGAAGAATTAAAGAGTTAATCAAAATACGCATAAAAACAGAAACTGACCATTTTGGTAAGTAAACTGGCAAATACGGTAACAAAAAGAAGAGTAATGATATATAGCAAAGTTATCCCCAAATGCTAACAGACTGAGAGTCAGCATCTTGTTATGACAAACCGGTTCACTGAGGTCTTAGAAACAGATAAGCTAACCAAGCCAAGGACCTACAGGGGGTAATAATTTTGGATATAAGGAGGTCAGTCATAAGAAGTGATACAGTACTTACGCTGCTAACTAGTTTAATGAGATCTACAATTTGCACGTGTTATTTGCACATAAGCATGCTAAATATGGGTCTTGTTTTGAATGTACAGTCACATTTAAAAGTAATGAACATCCGTGTGTCAGTGAACATCTGAATTTGAATTCACAGTTCATTACATAAACATAAGCTCACTATAAAGACATATTTTGCTTATACGCGCACACACACAAGCAAACTAAGAAATCTTGTGTTTTGCATGAGCATTGTATAAACATAAATTCACAAAATAATGAGTCGCATTTTGGAAGCACAGTATGTGGATACAGACATACCGCGTGTATAATGGGCATTTTTCACCTATGTCGTGTGTACTGTACATACCCACGCCAGATAGGGAGTACTGTCTCTTAAGTTTACGTTATCGCACACTAGCACATGTAAATGCAAGATACGGAGTCATTTTTGTAAGCATGCTATGTGTACATAAACATACAAGAAGACATGTTTACGATTCCTCTAACACAAATGACGGGATATGAATAAAAAAAAAAGGCTTGAAGTCTTAAAATAAGTTGGTATACCCTGTCTCTCTTGATGATCAGTACTTCATAAACAATTTACAAAAGTATCCTTGAAAATACTAAACGGAACATCAAATTTCCCTTCGAGTGGCATTTCGGTAAGACAACAGCAAGCGACCACTATCTGACAGGAGTCTGAGATTTTTAGGAAAGGCTAAAAATAACGGTTGCCAACGAGAACTGGCATTCCATTTAAGGTGGAAATCAAATTCTGAAGGGCCCCTTCAACATTTTTACCACAGTGTGGGCGACTAAACAGCCCAACTCAACGATTATGATCCGGGAGTTGTTTTTCTCTTTTATTTCTTGCGTTTTTTTAGATGTACTACAAGACTCTCGCATATTTCCTTCAGGAGTCCATACACACACACATATATTATATGTATATAATTATATATTATATATATATATATATATATATATATATATATATATATATATATATATATATGTATATATATGTATAACTGAATCACGAAGATATGGAACGTGATGAATGTATAAATAAAGGCAATTGGCACAAAGGGAAAAAGTGAAACAACTGAGTGGTTGCTAGGTCTTATATGTTATATAAATAAATAAATATATATACATACATACATTATATATATATATATATATATATATATATATATATATATATATATATATATATATATATATATATATATATATATATATATAGTGTGTGTGTGTAACTGCATCACGAAGATATGGAACGTGATGAATGTATAAATAAAGGCAATTGCCACAAAAGGGAAAAAGTGAAACAGCTGAGTGGTTGCTAGGTCTTTCGACTTACGGTCCTTTTCTTAGCAGACTAAGTAAAGGACCATGAATCGTAAGGCCTAGCGACCACTCCGTTGTTTCACTTTTTCCCTTCTTGACAATTGGCTTTATTTATACATTCGTGATTCAGTTATACATACATACATACATACATACATACATACATACATACATACATACATACATATATACATATATATATATTTACTTATTTATATATGTATATATATACATATATGTGTGTATGTGTGTGTGTAAGGTCCAGTTACTGAATGCAATGTTGGGAAATAAAAAGGATATTAGCTATCTTCGTTACCAAGATGTGCACAACATGCGTACCATTCATTTAGAATTCTAAAAATTCATATATCAAATGAAATTACATCTTCGAACACAAATGAAGTTATTTAAATATTTTTCTGAAATGAAAAACAACAATACATGACCTTTATTATGATAATCTTAACGCCATGATTTATATACTATTTCTTAGCTCAAAATATTATTCACACCACTATCTCATCTTTTCTTTTACATGCAAAAAGAATTCGGTTTCTACAAGTGCTTAACAGATGTCTGGAAGAATATGTTTACGAGTATATAAGCGATCATTTGCACGCGCAGAAAATACCTTCTACAAAAGAATTATCATACAAGAAGCTAAGTTTCTTTCCTCTACAGATGTCTCTGCGATAAAGATAACCCACAGCTTTGTTCTTCCTCTGTCTATCCCGGTCCCACTCTTGGTCTATCTACCAATCCAGCAAGTGCAAGCATCCCACACATAACTTCTCTGTCACAGAGAACCTACAATTGCCGACTGGCTCCCTCGAGCAATTAAATTACCTCCCAAAAAAACCTCGTCTCAGAATTCCTCAGTCAGACGCCCACTCCGAGGGGCCACTGGGAGCAGCTTTACACACACAATTCGGAATGGAGGCAGTCATCTACCAATTATGCAAAACTTCTGAAGAACTTAATGGGAAAGTAAGATTAAACATTCTTGTCCCAATCACAAGTTTCATATCATGTCAATTCTACGCATTTCCTGGCTTGCTCAGTCCATAGGGCCCTTGGGCCTCATAGCTACCCAAATTACTGTAATTCTTTCGCTCGTGTTACTTTTTGTTACTTCCACTCTACCTCTTCGTCAAATTCTCTCTCTCTCTCCTCCTGGATTAGTTGCAACTTTTTCTTCAAGAACAATTGCTGTCGATCTGAAATTTTAAATAAGTGGAGGAGGTAGAAAAGCAGCACTGATTAATCCCCTAAAACGCAAGAGAGCTAATATTGTTCAATCAGTGCTTTTTGCAATCCCCGAAACGCCATAAAGGAACTACTGACCAATTAGTATTACAAAACCACAGCATAACTCCCGACCTTGGTTCCATCTTTCTTTTGGGAGTTGCCCGGTAGCATGTTCCACTCTCTAGTTACAGTTACAGCAAGGCTATTTATCCATAATTATGAAGAGCTACTCTAATTACCTAAACATTCACACTCATCTGAGCTCATACGTGCATCAAGCTGAGAATCTCTTGTAGTTAATGAGTGACTTCCCAGAAGTCATTTGTTCTACTTTTGCAGCAATCCTTCTGCAATGCTCCCCCGCAAAATCCAGGTACTTAGAAGAATATTTTGAAATTTCCCTGGAAGCAGCTACTTCGGCGAAGCAGCCACGTAGTTTAGTGGTACAGTACTTCCAAATCTCCTATTTATGCCCAGTGCCTTTGCAAGCAGATGGTTATCGAAATTTCCATGTCATGTAGCTTTACTAAAATCTAAGTTATCTTTTCTTGCACTACGATCACTGCTTTGGCACATGTTCCACATCTGAGCCCCTCCACCCCATTTTATTCTAAAGACATGTGCATTGGTCAATCAAAAACACAGCGTAACTTTAAAAGCTGACACGACTACCACTTTCACGGTTCTTGAAATGTTCTATATACTTCTGAGTGCCTAGGCCTCTCAAATCATTTACCTTTAGGTAATGCAGGACTCAGATCTGTATAGATCTTCAATATAGGCGGTTCCAGATGGCCCTTTCCCGATGTATTCCTCTTGTTTGAGATCAATATTTCCACAGAGATTATGGGGGGTGCCTTGGGCCGTGATGATCTCCTTGTGTCTGGTATTATATCTTGGTTGATATACCGTGCATAACCGAGTTTGCAAAGCTTTAGATTCAATAATCTTTAAGGGTCTAAAGAGAAAAAAAAAACTCAGTTTTAAGGAGCTTAAGAGAATTTTTGTTTCGCGGAATTCTGGTAAATCCTTCTATGTTTAGTCTTTTAGATCAGAAACGATCTTCTGATTGGATGCTACAAATTTGTTTTTGTAGTAAAAATACGACTTTTTTCTACTTAAATTAGACGAAAATCGTTTGTATTAATTAGAGTTGAATCTCGAACATGGCGATGAAGCAGGAAACAGAAAATCCTTTGCACTGATGCTACAGAGAGAGAGAGAGAGAGAGAGAGAGAGAGAGAGAGAGAGAGAGAGAGAGAGAGAGAGAGATAATTACCTCTCAAACAAAATAAACGAAAAGTCTAAAACATTCTACACGTCCACCAGACATCTAAGCCCCCCCTACCCGTATCCATTCCATCCCCCTGCCCCCTCCTCCCAACCTGAAATCCCTCACGCATCCTGATCCATTTGTTGATAAACGAGCGTAGATGTTGCATCCTATTTTGGCAGAGATTCATGATGTGGCGCTGTGATACCTTCAAGTTCGCCGATGTTGTATGTAGCTGTGCATGGGTGTTGCAAAACATCTCTCTCTCTCTCTCTGATCTTTGTGCATTGGTGGCACTCTCGGGTACTAACCGAGGAATCCCGAGTTTATTCCTGAGCGAGGAGAACTGTATGAGACTGTTCCATTAATACCCCAGTATGTCTTCTTGTCCTAAGCAAGTGAACTGAGAGTGTAACTGTTATTCGATTGTTGTAGGTCGCAACTGATGATGAAGAGAGAGTTGTGAGAAAATATGCCAAACTTGACTGGTCAGTGCTCCGTCAAAATGTCTGCTGTACCGTATTAAAAACAGGCGAACTTCAAAGAGACACGCCCCTTCTCTCTCTCTCTCTATGAAATCATTCTTTAGTATTTCTCCCTCTTGGTCATTCTCCCTCCGAGAGGTACACTGAAGTACCTTGTTAAGAAAACAAGTATGTCATAAAGTATTACTACTGAAAGTATAAAATATTAATATCCTTAAATCTGCAAGAACAAGTAGGGCTTCCATTCAGTGATAAAATAACAAAAAAAAAAGATCATTGCGTGCAAATGAGATTTTATGTTTGTACATATGTGTGTGTATATATATATATATATATATGTGTGTGTGTGTGTGTGTGTGTGTGTGTGTGTGTACGTAGATTTGCCTTCATCCCAACCTCATGAAGTCATTATCCTCGCCAACCACAAAGCTTCTCAACCACAGCGCCATCTGCTATTGTAACCAGTAATGACATTCCTTTGCACCTCTGCAAGTCTTAAGAGTCTCAATTCGCCATCACTGATTGTGTGCTACTATTGTTATTTTAAATAGGATAGATAAAACCCTTCCCGAGTGTAATAAGTATATTTGGTACAAATATACTCACTACCCTTACGCTTTACAAGAAAACCAAGAAAAGGGTCTAATTTACCCTCATCTTTAATATATGTAATATTTTTAACAGTCTTTATTATTATTATTAGTTATAATAAGCTTGCATTTTCATGGAACAGCCTAAAAGTCCATGAACATGCAAAGCAAGCTTCACAAAACAAGTTTCAAAAATATAGAATGTTACATGAAACATATCTAGTATGAAGAAAAGTAATAAAGATAGTAAATTAAATAAAACTATTTGCAAAGAGAATTAAAAAAGCAAATAAACTTGGAAAAAATAAATACACCCAGTAAATATAAAAAAAATTTATAAACCGCTTGTCAGGAATTACAAACGAGCACGAAAACGAACGAGAAAAAAAAAGTTAGTTGGCATACTCATATTCATCATGACACGAGGGTTTGAATTGTGTGCTCAAGCACACTTTTCAATTGTTTCGTGAGCGATGTCCCTTGAAACCCATTCTTACATTTATCGACCCACAGGCGGATTCCAAAACGACGCAAGCCACGGTATATCCCCGAGAGCGGGGCTCCTTTATATCCGGAGAACACGAGTGCTAATTTCCGCCACCTTTCCAACATCGTTTCGGGGCTCTATTTGGGCTTCTAATTCTCCCTTTCAATAGATCTGCGTCCATCGAAGACTTTACTTAGCTGATTTTTACCTTGTTTTCACCATCTGTGCACATATTCAAACAGATCAAGCTCAGTGATTTAAACTTGAGGTTCGTTGTATAACAACATTTGATAATATTCAATCTTCCGCTTTTTATAACGTCAGTTTGTTTGTCATCTGTTATTAAATTCAAATATAGATAGTTCCTGCAGTGACCTACCTTGATAACGGAATCCATGTCCCACTAAACCTTCCAAATAATAATAATAATAATAATAATAATAATAATAATAATAATAATAATAATAATAATAATAACGACATCTCCCTAGTAGAAGTTGGTTAAAGGCCAAGCAATAACTAGCAGAAATTTGGTGTTGATCCAAATATGTCTGGACTCAGGGATCATTTCTTTCTTTCTTTTTAATATTCTTCACCACTACTATAAAGCTATGTTTATCATTTTTATTTTTCAGCTTATAGCCTCATAAATAAGGCTCGAATTGGTTACACTAAATTCAAGGACATTATTTTGATATTATGCGCCATACAACTAGAGACAAATTGAAGAATTTATTATTATTATCACTATTATTATTATTATTGCTGCTGCTGTCATCTTCATATTATTATTGTAATGTCCTCTTGTATTATCAATCATCTTTGCAATTATTACAATTACATGATTCTGATAATTCTTAATGCATTCATACTTCCTCCGATTCATCAAATTTATATATTATATATATATATATATATATATATATATATATATATATATATATACATATATATATATATATATATACAATATATATATTATATATATACACACATATATATACAATCATATATATATATATATATATATATATATATATATATATATATATATATATGTATATATGCATATATGTATATGTGTGTGTGTATACTGTTGCGTTAGTTTACAAACACTAATCACTGCCCATCACGTACTTAGACCAGTTATGGGTGCAAAGTTGATAATACTAACATGAATTGCAACATATAATGGAATATAATGTGTGTGGACGAATAGGACGGATAAAACTCTTCTCAATTATCAATGAACAGCTTTCGATTAACTTTTCCTATGGAGACATTTTACCCTTTTATCACTCTTGGTTACGCAGTCTCTTTTTGCTGTATAACTACGAGAGATACTATATCTATTGTGTCTAAAATCCTCTCTCTTTCTCTCTCAGACTTACTGTTGTCTCAGTGTGTTATTACAGCGAAACGTACGGAAAAATCCCTGGGTATGCCCTATTCTACTTTCATTTTCCTCTACGCCAATTTCAGTCTCTAATGTTTCTCCTACTCTCTCTTTCGAGACTTGTGACTTTATTTTACTGCGCATGAGCTTTTTAAAGCCACTGTATTATCTGAAATACTTCCGCGATTGAGATGCCATTCCATTCCAGACGGTAATCTTTTGTTTCTCAAACTCATATTTATCCAGAGCTCACGTTTTCCTTCTCCGTTTTCCCCTCCTCTTTCTTTCCATTGCATTACACTTCCACGTTATTCCTCCCTGGGCTTCCCCTGCCTTTTACCTCTTCTGGTCCCTTAGCCAAATTCCCCCAATTTATCTGGCCCGTTTCCCACGCTATTTCCTCTAACCACTCACGTAGCCTTTTTGGGTCCTTCTGCTTCTTTATGTTCTTGTATTTCCTTCTGTTTGCGACTGAGGAGGTTTTCTTCGGTCTTTCTTCCCTGACTCTATTGCTTCCTAAACGTTATTCTAGTTTTTATTCCGATATATTTTTCTGCCGTTTCCTGCTGTACCTTATTCGCCGTGAATTCTTCCATTCCTTAAATCTACCGCTTCCTCTGCCTTAATAGTGTGGGGGTTGCTCTCTTTCCAAGTCCAGTATTCTTTATCCATTAAGACTGTTGAATATTTACTTCCTACTTGACTGGCATTAACTGATTTAATCATTACTCGTGTTCTGCTGCACCCGTCAGTAATTATTGTACATATACTGCTCACACTTACATTGCAATCATCATTAAACGTATGAGGCACTACTCAACAATTAATCAATTAATATACTATATATATATATATATATATATATATATATATATATATATATATATATATATATATATATATTAAATTCCTCCTAGGCCTCTGTAGGCTCATAGGACAGGCGTTGATCTCCTGTTTCTTGGGCCGACAGCCAGTGGGGAACAGGTCCCAGTGCCTATAGGATACGTCGCCAGTGTGTCGCTAAGCCCACTGTTTAACTTTCCAGCTCGAGGGCTGATATATATTCTCCCACTGAACCTCTCAGGTTTTTTCGGACATCTATATATATATATATATATATATATATATATATATATATATATATATATATATATATATATAAAAAGTATCGTGTTTCTCAGGTAAATACAGAAGGATCCACAGTAATATACTTGATTAGCACAAGGAAATGTATTGGCAAAAATATGTACAAAACTTATAGCTTTCGTCTATCCTTCGCATATATTTTTAAAATAAATGACGTTTTGCTAATCAAATACACTACTGCGGATCCTTTTCTCTCTCTCTCTCTCTCTCTCTCTACGTCACCACTATCTTAACAATTCGCTCTCGTCTTCCTCTTGCATCGTCTGTCCTAGTATAAACCAAGAGATGATTTTGGTTTTCTCTCTCTTGTCTTCTTTCACTATCTGCTTCCTGAATTATCACCCACACTTACGCTTCTTCTTTTCCATCTCTCTTTTATGTGTCCCCCAGTTTCCCTTATCTTATAAGAGAGGAGAGGGGAGGAAGCCTGGGGACTGGGAGGGTGGAACGGGTACTATTGGAGGGTGGATAGGTCACCGGGCAAAGAGAAAGTCCAGACCAGATTCATCAGAATCGTCCACCAGCCCATGAATTTGCTGATAACTTCGTTTGTGTCACAGATGCTCACATAAACGACAGAGAGAGAGAGAGAGAGAGAGAGAGAGAGAGAGAGAGAGAGAGAGAGAGAGAGCGAAAAATGAGGAAAATTGGAATTTAAACGGCCAATGACCAGACCATAAAAATAAGTGAAGGGAACATAAAAAAATAACAATAAGGAAAAATACGCAATAAGATAAAATATCCTGATATCATGTCAAATAGCCAGTCTTGGTACTCATCTTTTGCACGTGCAAAAGAACAAAAGATTAATAATAACAATAACACCAACCTAAATAATAGCAAAAAATGTCACGATAAAAAATAGAACCATCTGTTAATGGATTTCACTCCTGAAAAAGCATCATAAGCAAAGACTCTGCAACAGGCAAGCACGCAACAAGAGCACATGTAATAAAAGTACTTGGATAATTTAAAATGGAATAAGTTAAATTTTTTTTTTTACTGCAGTAACAACATAGCAAACTAAAAAGGAGAATGGATGTAGAATTTAAAAAAAAAAAAAAAAACCCTCCACAGGGCAACTGGAAAACCGACGAAATCAAGAGATCCACAAAAAAAAAAAATTCCTTTCCTCTAACACTCACCCACAAGAAAACTGGCAAGCGCTAAGGGGTCTGGAGAAAAAACATCCCATTGTTTATAATGGGCGTACGCCGCCCGCATCGCATTAGGGCCAGACTTAACAACCGCCCCTTCCCCCACCACCTCCTAATAGCATCTGAACACAACTACCATGAGAGGCTTAGGAGATGGTCAGCTAGAACAATACGTAAGCATATGTGAATTCGGAGAAAACTCCATAAACAAAGTATACGGGTATTTTTAAATCATTTCTGCTGGGTTTGCATACCTTTAAAAGAACATGGTTCAGCAAAGGGGTCAGTTTGATTTAAACCTACTAATTTCTTAATCCTTGTGTGATCTATTAAGTACTAACATTCTGACAGGACAAGCGAAAACCCCATTGCCTTGCTAAGCAAAACCTCTTCATTACTGAATGTTCGAATGCTGGAAAAGGAAATTCATACAAGATAAATAATTATCATATGAACATTTAAAAAAATAGATAATTATAAACGAATTTACTAATTATCAAATTTTGGAGATAAAAAATTAAATTTCAGAAATTAAGATCAATTAAAAATAATTTACAAGACTTTTCACTTGCCACTACAATGGAATATTTGCAACAACACGAAACAACAAACAAACAACTATGATAACCATGAACAATACGCCAACTTAACCGACAAATTCATAAAGCTAGAGAGAGAGAGAGAGAGAGAGAGAGAGAGAGAGAGAGAGAGAGAGAGGCAATATACGAACCTTTCTAACCAGAAACTAAAAGTTTCAAGCCTAAGACGGGTCTATGTTTGCTCATTTGCGAAAGTGACTCATTACAAGACGCTATGATGTGCTTGGGAACCTTTTGTCTCAAAGGCAGAGCAGATTAAACGTCTTCAGGTGAACTACGGTTCGGCGACTTCCTTTCTCCTCTACATGAATGTCTCGGAATTCTCTTCCTCTTTCGGTTCCCTCTGACTTGAAATCTTTCTTTTATGCTCCACACTGTCTTCTTTTTTTTTTTCTCTTACCTTCTTGCTTTTATAAGGTTTGGGCTAGGCAGGGACATTAGGGTTGTCGTCCTAACGTTATGTTTACTGAATAACGATTACTCTTCAGATTCGGGCAACGTTAAAAAAGAATATTTTCATACAAGTCATTTTCTATTGACGCTGGTATTGGAACAATAATTTTCTAATCACGAATAGAAAATTATGGTACAAAATACACGATCAACTAAACTAACGACAACCTGTATGTTACAAAATGGAGTCACAACATTAAAAGTTCAAAGAACCCAACGCTCTAATGACTGCTAACGATGCCGTATAAAAGAAATGTATCATTAGTTTCTACATAGTGATATTACTTTCATTTAGCAACATGAATAGTTTCATGCGTACAATTGAGCAAGTAAGGGCACAAGAGTACACACACAAACACACACATTATAAATATATATATTTACTAACAATATCAAAAAACCATAAATTTCAAAGCAGTATAATCCAGTAGGAAAGGCACGACAATATCGTACCATTCCAAAGAATACCAATAATTCTAAACAAGACTGTCTGAAAATACACATTTTAATTGTTCAAAGAAAGAACATAAATAGATTAACATCACATCCATTGCATGAATCATTACATACAAATGCTTACATCTTACTTTGAGTACGAACATACTGTTTACATAACACGTCATTTGGCTTGGAATTCAATTGTTGATTACAATGAAAGGTAATTAGCTGTTTACGCTCTACACTTATAAATGCAGTTGTTTTCAAAAATAATGTTCCTCCTAACCAAGGGCTGTTTGTATTTTCATTATAAGCCTTTGAATAATGACTGTAATTAGGAAAAGCGGTCATTAGAGAATTTAATTTACTCAGGTTTGAAAAAACATCATTTGACTTTTAACTGCAATTTGTCAAGTAACTGATATGCCAAAAATACACCAGAGACTTCATTATTTTTGTGCAGAGAAGGGAATTTCATTAATTCACACATAAAAGTAATGTGATTTTGACGTGTTAAAAAAAGCCACTTGACCCTGACTAGCATAAAGGTCATTAAGCTAATTTGCAAAAAGGACAAAATAGTTCCGATTTAAAAAATGTTCAAGCGGTTTTCGTTGGCAAAAGATCGACCGTTGTGTACAGGCCACCCTCTTAGAATCACGAAGGATACAGCAATCTGGGAAAACACGCCGAGAGAATTCAAAAAAATTTGGAAGAAATGGAGAGAAATGAATATCATATCAGTTTTTTTAATACAGTTTTTGCGTCATTTCTTGCAAGTTTTCAAAGAGTACTTTTTATTTCTTTGGTAACACCAAGTACTTTTTTTGGGGACAATTCCAAGTAATGTTCTGATAATCCCAATTAATTTATGGGTGCTCTTTTTTCCCCACTCTATCTGATGATTGCTAGTAACTTGACCAAAGTGCCGGTATGTTTCATGCAAGATTTATGATGACACACGATGATATATGATGACGAATGATGATGCACTATGACATGATTTAGTGGCATTCAGTATCAAAAGACATTAGCTATTGTCCATTCTCTGGCGGCACTGAAACCCTAAATCAGCTCAGTCAGTGGTCTGGTAAAAGTAAGGTATACTTAATCCTTTTAACCTAACTCACCCCGTTTAAAAGATATTTTTTTCGGTAAATACAAAGCACTATCACCAACACTTATAAATGTGACCTTAACACAGAATTTTTGATGTACTCTATGGTAATTGTCACAGGGTATTTCTGCCGTCTTTTTAACGTACTGCAGCAGAACCGTGGGTAAAATCTGCGGCACAACAGAAGTTGCCCAAGTACATCAAACAAGAGTCAAACAAGTTCGAGTATACGCAACCTTAATATACAATATCCAGAGGGAATTATGCTAAAGCTTGTCAGGTAAAATCTTCGTTTGACACGGCCTTCAGTCATCACTGACCACCAAAATATTATTTCGTCAGCTTCAAAGCCTTACTTCTTCTTATTCCTTCAAGTTATGTAATGGAAAACGTTATAGGGAGACTACGAGATTTTTTTCCTTTATAAGGTTTTAATAACAGAAGCAAAAATGATAATGATTAGGAGAGCATCCAAGTTAAGTGCGACATTACCACAAAATGACTTAGGCATTTCTAAATAATAGGGATCTGCAATCATAAATGACGAACTGATCTACAGTTTCAACGATTTATATCCCCTGGTTTTAAATACCATTTGGTTATAACCACTTTCCTTCATTTCTCTTTTATCCTTGACTTGTCGTTTGTTGCAAATGGCACGCCACGGTTTCGGAAACATTCATAACATCATTATGTACAATACATGTTTTATAAGAATTGGTACTAACAAAGCAAATAAAATTTTTTGTAAGCATTGGCAACATCGATAATACAACACAATTCTTAATGGATCGACACAGCATGAATAATGCTTTGTAAAAAGTGCCGCAAAAGTTGCCACTGTACAGATAATACAGTTTATCTGACATGTTTTTATTAATTTGCATACGTCAAATTCGTCAAAACACCATTATGCTGGGAAATAGCTTAGTGCAAGCACTCTCGTTTGTCCAGCTGGAATACATAAACTTGTTTTTTCAGTGATAGTACAGTAAAGAGAAAATACAAGGCTAGAGAATTATTATTCATTTGTTACCATTCATCCCAGTTGTTATCAACAACTAATGAAGAATCACCAACAATACATGTGTTGGACGATCAACTTTTATCCCAGCGATTTGACCAGCCCATCCAAAGCTCCGCCATTCGTTCACTGAACAAATACTCAGATCTACAGCCACTAATGGTGCCGTGATATTAAAAGAGCGCAGAGTAATTAGGATCCTTAAATTGTCAGCAGCTATATCGCCACATCGTTGGAGGGGAGGGGGGAGGGGGGACTCTATTTGGCTCAGTGATATCGATTTTCCTGTAGCTACCGGCATGGTAGAGCGAAACCACAGCGCTTTCGGTAACAGTTACTATGAGAGAGAGAGAGAGAGAGAGAGTTTAAGGGTTGTGGGGAGTGGGGTAGATAATTTTTGCAACATCTTTCTACATGTGTCTTGTGGGATTATAATCGGATCAACCCATTTCCTGTTTATTCATTGAAACAGTGGAGGGGATTACATCTGTCTTAACGAATTTTTCACCGATTATCAAAATAAACAAGGCGACAAAACATCTAAGTGTTGCAGAGTATGGATACCTCCGTACCGGATGCAATTTTCACTGTATATTTACTATAAGTTCATTGCTGTTAAATATAAAAAAACATACCCTAAGAATCGCTTACTGTTTATTTTGCTTATCAAGAAATAATTGTTCTGAATTTTCTGATACAAAATTACACGAACGTTATGGTCAAACTTTTTATTGAAATGGTGAATTACTGGCAATTTAATATGCACATTCTTTCTTGTTATTTTCAATCCATAAAATATTTTCCCACTTTCTATACGGAAGACCCTAAACCTATATTAAAATGTTAAAAATGTTAAAAAAATAATATTCACCCACCCACACACACACACACACACACACACACACACACACACATATATATATATATATATATATATATATATATATATATATATATATATATTAAATATATATAATATATATATATATATATATATATATATATATATATATATATATATATATATATATATATATATATATATATATATATATATATATATATATATATATATATATATATATATATACACATATACATACACACACGTTAATTCAAGCATCAAAAAGATAACAGGAACAGCAAGACATGCAGAAATGTTATCAGTCATTCAGACAGACATTAAATCAGTCGCACTACCATTCGGTACCAGAGATTTAAGCGGGACAGCAAGACATCCATAAAAGCATCCAAACATTTAGACCCACATTATTATACTAAACAAATCGCAACGCAGCCACCAAGAGTAAACAAACTTCCAGACAGACGTGTACACAGACAGGAAGTGAATCCAGTCCGTGTTCCTTCTCCTGCTTTTCATTCCAGGAAGAGGAAAAAGGTACGAGCAGCAGAGGAAGAGAAGAGTTAACAGTGTGAATTACATTTTCATGAATATGCTAATTACCTCATTCCTCCAGGATACGTCAAGGACTCGGGAAGGAAGAAGGAAGAATGGATTATGGGGAAGAAGAAAGCGATGAACAAAACAGATGGGAGAGGAAGAGAAGAGGAGTCGCAAAGGAAACAAGGAAAGGAATACCTGGATGGTGAGGAGGGAGATGATAAAAAGGAAGAAGAAAGGAAGAGAAGGAGCACGGGAACAATAAGTGAAGACGCATAAGGAGAAAAGAAAGAGAAGAAAGAGAAGAAACAGGGCAAAATGTCACCAAAAGAATATCTCCGGAAAATCTAAGAAATAAGAATGGGTCTTGCCATCCCTTATCGAAGTGGAGGTCCATCGTATCTCATGGGGGAAGAATCGAAAAAGGCCATCCTAAAAATGCTGCATCGTTGGTCACGAAGACAATAAATAACGACAAACTTTACAGAAATGCTGTCCAAAAGCAGCTGCAGACATGAAAAGGATGGGAATAAAGGCTACCCGAAATGCTCGAGCGACCTTTCTCCTTACAAAATAAAATAAAATGAAACAATAAATAAGAGGACAGAAAAATTGATAGTAGGTGGTATGCATTTTGCAAGAGGGAGAGGGATCATAATAAGTTTAAGACGTTTAAGACGTTGGATAAGAAACATTCACAGGAATATACAATATATGTGTATATGTTTGTGCGTCACTATACATTAAAGGAGTCCACTATAAAAAATGAAAAAATGGTCGATATCATATCTCCAGTATCTGGGTGATTCATACGTGGTAACATACTAAAAATGTCTGAAATATTATAAGAAAATGAAAGACACCAAAGTCTGAATTAAACCTTATTAGTAATTTATGTCATCCAAATTGAGCACCGAGACAAAACTTGGTTTCACTAACCATATGTTCATCGTAAAATGTAATGACGTGTGTCACGTAACTCCACTGAAAGTTGAAGTGTCATAAAAAATAAATCAAGCCACAAGATCCTATGCCTCCTCGGTTGGTACGTTTTGTCTTACAAGAAAGTAGTTTGTGAATATTAAACAGTATTTGTTTTCTATTGAAGAGGGCCATCTATCCCTTCCTCTTATTTTTTGAGGGTTATATCTCTACCTATATTTTTTTTCTCCTTCATTTCCCCAACCTCTTCTTCCCAGCCCCTTTCTTATTTGTCCCGAGTGATTATTCTGTACGTCTGTCTGTCTCTCTCTCTAATATTTTTCTTGAATTATTATAAAGTGTACATTTCTCTCTCTCTCTCTCTCTCTCTCTCTCTCTCTCTCTCTCTCTCTCTCTCTCTCTGTATTACCATCTACAAATTGTGTTGCTGTTTGTGATTAAACTGGACGTTCGGTGATACAGACAAAAGAAGCCCTGCAATATGACGTGGTTGTGTCAAGTACGCTGCAACATTCCTAACACAGACAGTTCTCCTAAGAGGCTTTTGGAAAAGGCCTCCAAGTTGAAAGGGCTAAAAACAATCAACAACAAAATAACGAATGTTAACAACAGCATCACCAACGTTAAAAATAATAATGTTCATGAAAAAACTATCACTGCAACCTGAAGACATGACCGAAAACCACAAAATCAGATTTGAAAAAACACAAACCTTCAAACCTATACACACACACACACACACACACACACACACACATATATATATATATATATATATATATATATATATATATATATATATATATATATATATATATATATATATATATATAAAGACAATCACAGAGCGTGATGATGCCAATAAAACAGAAAGATGAGTCTTCAGAGTGCCCACTAAAGCTATAAAACAAACCGACTGCCTTTTGGAGAGTGGGCCCCTGAGTGAGGTAGATGGTATAGCCCAACCCCATAAGCATGTCTACGATAAATTGGATGGGTGGCATCCAACTCCACCACCCCCACCGCGCCCACTACCGAGTGTAATGTCACATCCGGAATAGACCTAGTGCTGTAAATGGCACGAGAGGAAACTATAGCGATCGTTTACAATAAAATTATGGCCAAGTTATGCGACGTTCGTTTCACAACCTCAAGTTTATAGCAGTTGGGGAGGGTAATAGGACAACTAAAGGGAAGCTATACAAATCTTTGCTTCGCAACTTATTCTTATAAGTTTTGGTGAATGTAAAAGGGCCACTAAGTTACGGCCAAGTTTTCAAATCCTAGTTCCACAGCTTAGTCTGAAATACAAAGCTAATAGAGGTGGTGCAGGTCATTCAAAGTTCTTTTGGTTGAAGGCCGTCGGGGCGGACGACTCAGTTTCCAAGAAGAGGAGAGCAGAAGGATCAATGGAAACTTGCCTGATTCTAACTCTGAAGAAAAGTGATATTTGATACGGTTATTACGAGAAACAGAAAGATGGGGAGAATTCCATCACTGCCTAAGAAGGAGGGAAGAGCCAATCATACATAAGAGAGAGAGAGAGAGAGAGAGAGAGAGAGAGAGAGAGAGAGAGAGAGAGAGAGAGAGAGAGAGAGATGGTTAAGGGATCTGTGAAGGAAAAAGAAAATGAAGTAGAAAAGAAAGAAATTGGACAGGCCCATTTGCTCGTTCAGCGATCGAGTTGAATCTCTTGACTGATTCAAATTATTCTTTGGATCCACAAGAAATTAAACTTAACAAGGGACTACTAATGGATATTTATCGGTAGGGATTATGATAAATTAGGCTGAATAAATAGGGAGAACCGTGGACATATGGTAAAGCTTTCCGCTCACCTTTGCTGTACTCAGAGACAGCTCCTGATCTACTGTCCACCTAACTGTGAATGGAAACCGTCTTTTGCAGAATTCAAGGAAAAGGTCGTGGGGATTGTTGAGAAACTGGCTATTTCTCTTAGGTTCCAACCCTTACCCGAACAAAGGAGAAAAATAGTGAACATTCAAATGAACATATAGTAAATTTAAGTTTAAACTTTAAAAAGAAGAGAAGCAAAATCCTTCTGCAAACAAACGAAGATCAATGACATTTTTCACTTAATATTAATTTATACGGGTGCATCTCTTCTCCGAGCCTCTAGACCAGAACAATAAATTTTTTCATGAAATCGGCCGACATGCATAAAAACAAAATATCCTAATCAAGGCTATGCTATAGTAAGAAAATGGGCTTTACAACAAAAGAAGTGATGAATAAGTCTCTAGAAAGAGAGGTTACAAGACTCAGAAAAACGAGTAGGGAGAATATGATTGCACTCGCCTCACCAGTGGAAGGACCAGCAATTAAGATCAGTTTTATTAAATCTCATTATGTCTCTGCTAGGGTTTCCTTCCCGGGATCCAGGGAAAAAACCTCATTTTCAGACCTTTTTTTTTTTGTCTCGGGATTTCCCGGAATTTCGTTAAAATTTAAAATTTTCGGAAAATATGACCATAGATAAAAGAACTATGTCTTCATGATAGCAAAAAGTTGATCGTTTCTTAAAACATCTAAATAACTGGTCATTCAGAACGCACAAAGAATATAAAGTTATTATACGAGGCCATCAGATCGGTGCCACCTACGTCTGTCGATTCTGAAAGGGCTTTTTCTACCACAGGCCTTTTCATAACAAAACTTCGAACTCGATTACGTGGCAAAAGCATAAATGCAATATGCATGTTGCGTGGTTACTATATCTTTGCAACACATAGTAATTAGTAAATGAATATTTTGCCTTGTTATTTCTCTGACAATATTCATGTGCCTTGGTATTAGATTCCATAATAACTTGAGTTTTATTTTTCAACAAATCTCTTTAATGGAGCCTCTCTATTATCCTTCATAATAGAAGCCTTTTCAGAATGATTTGATTTTATTTTTCTTTATTGGAACAAATACTTCTATGCACAGTACCGTTTAGTTTTTGCTCAAGAAATAATTACATTTCTCGTTATCAAGAAAAATGTACTTAAAATTTATAAAAACTGGGTTTTCAATACTTTATCTTTTTCTCTACATTCGAATTTCTTAACTGAAAATTGAGACTTATGTTTCTTTACTGAATGTTGTACTGGAATTTTGGAAATAACAACAAAAGTTGAAAAAAATAACTTCGTTTATTTCGAAACTCAAAGCTTATATTTATTTCATTTTTATAAAACTGGATTACACTGATGCAGCTTTCAAAATAGATATTAATTAGTGTCACAAATGGAGAGTGAGTATTTTCCGTATGATATCATTCACTATCATTAGTTGTTGGGCAAAGCTATCTAGTATTTCAAGAAATACATGCCTACTAAAAAATCCAAATTAGTTGTCTATATTTTGCTAGATGACAACAAATTTGCCAATGGAACTCACTGAAAGTTATATTCCTTGATAGTCATACCATTAAACACCAGTAAAAATTAATGCTGATTGTTTTCTTATCCATATTATTAAGATTTTATCTATTAATCCTTGTAAAACAGATCTACTTTGAATGGTTAATAATGAAAATATATTATAAAAAAAATAAATGTATTTCCCGGGAAATCCCAGGATTATTTTCAAATTGTCCTGAAATCCGGGGATCCAAAATCGGGCTTAGACTGGAAACCCTAGTTCTCTGCTGACCTCAGCAGTGGATTAACACTTAATAGTTAGTCAAGGGTGGTGCGTCGCAAGTGGAAAAGGGAACAGGTCTAGGAACCTCCTTTCAAAATACCAGTTAAAAACTAAGGGGATAACACTAACCAGGCGACCTCTGCGCCCACATTTGTTCCTGCCATCAGCCACAATGGGCAACAATGCTGAATCGTGCAATGTTCAGTTCAAACTTACTAGCTTAGTAGATTGCTCTCGGCCAACTGTCTGTCTACCAGCCCACTCTACTGTTGAGGTCAAGGAAAAAGGGCGTGGGGGTAGTAACCCCACCGATAAAGGTCTGTTGATAAACTGGAAGCCCGCACCCTCGTGAAGGTTAGTAACCCCACCGATAAAGGTTTGTTGATAAACTGGAAGTCCGTACCCTTTTGAAGTCACCCCCTTCAAAGAGGAAGGTCTATTGAAAAAAATTACACACATATAAATATATCATTTCTACTGAAGTCAATGGCATTATTTGCAGAGATTGTCATTTTATTTAGACTTTCAATCAGTCCATACTGATTCAAAGTTTAAATAAAAAGATAGTCTTTGGAAATAATGCCATTAAGAGAAAATATGCTCAAATATTTATGTTTAGGCATACATTCTCTCTTCTACACACACACACACACACACATATATATATATATATATATATATATATATATATATATATATATATATATATATATAAATGAAAAACTCAAAACCTCAAATTGAAACACGATTTTCCCAGAGAACTTGAGTCCTCCATTGCCATTGCTCCCCCGCCCCATCTCCTAGGTGGGCCTCAACGTTCCCGAATTCTAAAGCCTGTGAAAGAGCCCAAAAGCGTGCAGATGCCGTGACGCTCGGTCGCAACAAAGGCGAAAGAAAAATCGCTTTGAAAAATGTACCATATTTGAATGCGGAATAATTGTGGGCCATAATCGCAAGGATCCCGGATAAACAGAATGCTTAATGCGCTTTGCAGCATTACTCATGCTAATGCTTATACGAACGCTCATGATAATGCCCTGAATTATGCTCTGTGAGAGTTCGCGGAATAAAAAAGCATAAATACTCCTGGCTTCAGAGACTGCATCAACAACTAAATCACAGCAATAATAATAATGATAATAATTATAATAATCATGTTTTAGGAAACTCCCGGAATCACTATTAACAACAATGAATAGCAGAACAACAAATCACCTACATCTTTACCAAAGCGACACAACGGTCAACACAATACCGATAACGCAATCGACACACGATCGTTTTCGCCAGTTACAAAAATAATCTATTGGATTAAGGCAGGGAAAATGTGCAATGATACAAAAAATGCCAACTGCAAATAGATTCATCGCCGGTCAACAACACGACCTGGCCTGAGATGACCTTAGAATACCGTGTGGGCGAGAGCATGAGTCATTAAGCATTGTCTTGTGGTGCTACTTTAAGCTGTCACGCCGGTTTGCCATGAACTACTTGGCTTCTCTATAAACTGTCGTTTATTTATGGATTTGTTATACATATAATCATTCATTACTGTTGTCCACGAGGGTCAAACGGCCATGAGTGCATAAATACCATTCTATTGTGATGTTAAAAATGTCAGTCTGTATTCTGAATCACAAGAAATTTCGAATATTAAGAGATTACCTTACATACATGAGAGAGAGAGAGAGAGAGAGAGAGAGAGAGAGAGAGAGATTATCCTACATGCGACTGGGCACAAACAACAAAGACAAAATAAGAAAAACTTCTGTGACAAGAGCAATGCGCAAGAACAGCACAAAAAACTACAAAATCTTGCAAAAAAAAAAAAAAAAAAACAGTCAGAAGCAAGCCGCTACACATTCCCGACGACAGGAATTTGAAAGGCGAGCGGAGACAAAGGACGAGCGAGAGAGCCTTAGGTGGGAACGGGAAACCGTTCCTTCTCTCCTCCAGATCCAAAATATTCTTGGAAACTCGATAATCACAGAGACGTCAATGGCCATTGTCTTAGTTTCTGATATTGGAATGCCAAGAAATGTCATCCAGCGGATTCTTTTTCTTTCTTTCCTTTTTACTTTCTTTAATTTTTCTTGTGCTTTAAGCAGTCCTTTCTTTTGTAAGGTGTTACTTTTGTTGTCGGTATTCCATTCCCCTTTTATCGATTGTTATGGAAGCTTTAAGGCCCATGATGTACTTTCTGATATAGCAATGCCAAAGAATTTCATCCACAGCTTTCGCTCTCTTTTTGATGGTTTAAGTATTCTCTATAGTAAGGTGCTAAATTTGTTCTTCTCACTATCATTTCCTTCTGGTGATTTCGAAGTTTTTCAAGTGTAAGATTTACTTCAGTTTATTCCTTTATTGACTGCACGAATTTATGCATGAGTAGAAACAATTTGTATGTATATGTATATGTGTATATATATAATATATATATATATATATATATATATATATATATATATATATATATATATATATATATATATATATATATATATAATTGCGTTTATTTTATACAGCATTATTTTACATTTAGCCGTTCCATTTCATGCACCTTATAATAATAATAATAATAATATAATAATAATAATCGTCACTGCTTAGGGGATGTATATTTGAACATCATTTACCAAGAACCATGCTTGGAGATGTGGAGCTGGCCAATAAAAAAGGAAGAAGATATGCAAGAGAGAGAGAGAGAGAGAGAGAGAGAGAGAGAGAGAGAGAGAGAGAGAGAGAGAGAGAGAGAGAGTTAAACTGGTCTTACAACATGGGCTCCTACTCAATGAGCTAACTATGTAGGAGTGAAGTAAGTGCTTTGACTTTGAATTAAGATATAACACAGTCCACCTTCATGGTAGGGCTGCCACATACATCTATAATGTTGATAACATCAGTCCGGATGTATTAAGAGGCGATCACTTCCAGGAGTGAATTAAGCATGAAAAATTTTTTTCCTGAAAAGAAGGTAAGATATGCAACGCTTCACGAGGTATAAAGTATTATACATTCTAACAGGCATAGTATAACAACAAAAAAATATTACTAACACCGATAATATTTTTCTTATTAAGAACACAAGATATATAACGTTTGCATGGGAATAAATCAATTACATAAATAAACAGCTATATTTTACTAGGTAGCGCATAACGACAAAAACATTTAATATAAATTGTAATGTTAACAAATCCGTCATCACCAACAGTAATCCTGAAAAATAATGAAAAATAATGTGGAATCAACACGTAAAAATACGCAAAAGTATGCATTTTTAATGCCGCTAAGGCAATATATTTTCATCACGATTTTCCTATTTGAGAGCATACTAGTTGGCCGATTCAGTGTTAGAATCATGAATATAAAATTATGGAGAGAACATACGCATCCAACGTTCCAAGAAGCTCGGAAAAAAAACCGTGATAAATGAGCAAATGAAAACTGATACTCATCTTTGGTCGGCAATAATATTAAGCATGACACCCAAACTCTCTCTCTCTCTCGCTCTTAAAATGCCAAGTAAGAAATCAAGCAATCAAGCATCAAACAGCAAGTCATGCAGCAAAATAGAACTTTGGAATTAAATACATCTGGAGGAAAAATAGATATTGACATGAAATACCTCGTCTGACGTAAGATATAGCTTGGTCTCAAATACTAACTAAGTCTGCCATAAAACAAAGATTATTAAATAAATATATAGATTATAAATATAAGTCGAGTCTTGTATTAAGCAACATGTCTGTCAAAATCATAAAATTTTGTATTTATCGCGTGCCCGTACACATGCCAATGTCTCACCAAATACGTTAATAAATGTATTAAAATGATTTAATCTGAATTACCACATCCGATTATTCGACCCGTAGGGAAGAGAGAGAGAGAGAGAGAGAGAGAGAGAGAGAGAGAGAGAGAGAGAGAGAGAGAGAGAGAGAGAGAGAGAGGCTCACTATATGTCAGCATATGCATCGGGTAATCTTGCCACATACCACAATATTTACGCTCTACCCGCAAACAAAAAAATAATAAATAAATAAATATATTAATATAAAAAACTAATGAATGGAACCCAACATTTAGGGAAACTATTATATGCGCTTTGATAAAAACTAATAAAAATTTCGAAGCCAGATGATGTTTTGTTAACGCATTTTGCTTTATAAACTCTTTAGAATTAAGGAATATTTAAAAGTCAAGTCAAGGAGAGAGAGAGAGAGAGAGAGAGAGAGAGAGAGAGAGAGAGAGAGAGAGAGAGAGAGAGAGAGAGATTGTCAATGAAAGTTCCTAAATATTTGTAAACCAAGATTTCACCACTAACTCAAGACATTGACCGACGAAGTAAACTTATTTCCAGAAATATTAACAAACGATAAGAAAAAAACGGAAATGCAAAGAGCTAAATTTTCTAAAGCTCTTTAACCCGTTACTGAGTATTAACATGAACGCATGGGCTACAGTTCATCTCAGCCACACTGTCTGCAAGTAAATGGTCAAGATATTTCCTAAATATTCCCATACTGCATTATCACCCATGAAAATAATGGCTTGAAGAATCTCGAATCTACCTCGTAATTATTTGACAGACTGTGGCTCTCCCAGAGACAGGTTCAAGCACATGTGCCAGTACCTCTGGACAAGTACAAGTACTGAAGAAATTCACAAGTACAAGTACAGAAGGTTTGCTTAGCACTCAAGTCCAAGTCCAAGTATTTAACAATGTACTTAAGTACAAGTACTTTTCAACGTGTACGTAATAATTTTAAACACAGGTTAATTTCAAATGCAGTAGCAAATATCTAATGCAAAAGCACATTACGGTAATATATTACGATGACCTTACCGAAACGAATATAGCTCTGCCCTCCAGTATTATCTGTGTTCTCAGCTTTTGGATGGTGATAGTGAGCCTCAGTCCACTGCACCTAAGAAGTGAACAGCTACCCACAGGGCGTCAAGAGATGCCCATAAGGCTTAGAGAGTGAAGTTGGTCGAAAGTGAGCCAGCTCAAAAGTTAAGGTAATGATAAAAATTCTATCAAATTTCGTAGTTTAGTTGACAATAATAATTTTAATAATACAGAGTCGATTTGCACTACTGTGGTACTTCCAGTTTAGAGAAATATATAATTTCACAATTAATGATCACCTTAGTAATGAATAGTAAAATAAAAAGTAAATGTACTATCCCGACTGGATAGTACATTTAATCGCCCCAATGTATAAAATTTGTGGTTGCTCTAAAACGATCAACTGAGGTGGTTGAAGTTTGCAGCTTGTTATTGGACAGGTATGTCAGTTTCACATTTATTTGCCTTGTTTTAACACCAAAAAAAAAAAAAATCCACATATGACCAAAACATTGTCTAGAAACATAACTTCTTAAGTCGTGTTCTGACAAATTTGTATTTATAGGCCAAAATACAGTTAGCCACGCCAGCAGGAACATGACAAAAACCTTAATACAAAATGGAGCTCCAGACACTGATGGTGTTCAATATGAAAGTAAAAATTTTCACATGTGCTGCACAATATCAAGCTAATTTATATAATTATTGATGGTAACACAAAAATTTAACAACTTTTTAATAAAAAAAAAACCACTACCCACTACGGGCGGTTGTGCTCAGCTAGATACAACAGGCACCTACGGCACAAGAGTTGCCAGATAATCTAGTACTGCTGCTGTACATTACTAGCTATACTTGATGTAAATTTAATACTATCAATCAATAACTCACATACTTTTTACACTAATTTAAGTAAAATATCCTTTAATCTTCTTAGCCATAGTAAAAGCATTTACAGTTATTTACTTATTTATGCTAATGCACCTGCCTAATTATTACTGTACTGTACTTGAAAAGTACTGATAAGTACTGATTTTTCAAGTACTTTTGGCCCAAGTACAAGTACACGTACATTGATTTTCAAAGTCTGAAATACAAGTAAAATTACTCAAAATTTTGTACTTAAGTCCAATTACAAGCACACGTACTTGTTCTTGGACCCAAGCCTGGGTTCTTTTGTTCTAAAGAAAAAATCTTTAAATAATTTCGTTTCATAACTTTCAGGAAAATCTTGACCCACCATATATATATATATATATATATATATATATATATATATATATATATATATATATATATATATATATATATATATATATGTTTGTGTGTGTAAATATATATACACACACACATATATATATATATAGGGAAATTGGAGTTACAGAAAGATGTTCTTTCTTCTTTATACACAATTATTGTTTAAGTTCATAGCTTTTTCAGCCTGGAAGATGTAACATGAGATACTAAACGTCGGCGTAATAATAAATGGATAAAGAAGAAAGAACGCCTTTCTGTTACTCCAGTTTGCCTGTTATTTGAGTGTCTGCTCCTTTCTTCATTATATATATATATATATATATATATATATATATATATATATATATATATATATATATATATATATATATATATATATATAATGCATGCGGCAAATCACTGGGACATGCGATGTCTCCAACTGACAACACGCCGCGAGGAGATGGGAATAGTTTGTGCCTGTGACTGGAATGTTAAAAGCTTTCTGCATTAATTCATCTTTAAAACCGTTATATTCGAGAATGTGTTACGAATTCCGCTTAGCTTAAAAATGCATGTTATTATGAAATTCCGTGCATTCACAGAGAAAAAAGTAAATTAGTGATAGTGGGGAGAAACTGAAAAAACGACGAAAACAACATAAAAATAATGTGAAAATAGGATATACAGCCAGCATCCTTTCTTACAATTAGCTTTCTAGCAAGTCGTTGGCTCTTCCTCCTATAGCTTACGTCATGATAAAGGTTTCTTTGTATTCTAAACGAATTTTTGTATCACTTGACGCTGAGGAGGCATGGTAACGTTAAGCGGTTTCAATTAATAGGGAGTTACTTCAGAGGAAAAACAAGACAACGGCCACTGACACAATCATATTTCAACTGCTGAATCATGTATGAATATTCTAAGCAGGAAATTTCAAAAACATCAGTCACTTCATGACCCAAAGAAGGCTCACCAGCAGTGCTCCGAACCCCCTATACATAATGCGCCATTCACCTCTATCTTGCATGCAATCTCATGCTTCCTGCATATTAAGGTTACTTCTTTCTAATATCTTTACCCTTCTGAATCTTGATATCCTTCTTCGTCCTAACACTCCCGAATTATGCATTCGCTACTAAGCTATCGTCATATATTCTTTCCACTTGACAAACACACACACACACACAAATATATATATATATATATATATATATATATATATATATATATATATATATGCAGTTTTACAGAAATTTAATTCTCACTCTTCTATCATATCTTTTTTATATCATACAGCCTATACATACATACATTTCATTTACTGAATACACACACACACACACACACACACACTTACAGTAAATGAAATGTATGTATGTATATATAAATGATATAAAAAATATACGATAGTAGAAGAGTGAGAAGTAAATTTCTGTAAAAAGAACTGCAATACCAAAACCAATAACCAAGAAAAATATTTCGACCGGACATGCACACCATAGCACCTCTGCGCTCCATTAGTCACTGTCAAACCACAAACAAGACTAACGGATTGTAAATGCTTTTTCCCCCACCAGTTACTTTTACTTTAAAAGTTTTAACATCATTTATATGGACAATAATTTAACTATCAAGCACCAAAGGAAATAGAGCTGTTATTTCAAATGCGCTTATGATTCAGAAACTTTTGAAACATCGATTTTTTTTTTTTCAGTTTCAAGGTGACCTTAACACGTCATACTATCACCAAACTGCAATAATTAGAAATGATTGCTACTTAAACACTGGAGCGTTTAAAAGTTCTCCAATAATTACAATTTATTTCTCAAAAAAGAGGCAATGCTTATGAATAACTGATCCTTAGACTTTGTAGAGTATTTAAAGAAAGTTTCGCAATAACTAAGGCTTAATGCTTCTTGAACTATTAAGCACATCCTCCCCTGAATCCCCCAGTCCCTTGTAACATCCCTATTCTCTCATAAACATTCATTTTTTTCTCTCTCCTAAGGCCTTCCCCCAACAACTTTGATTCTCCCCATCCTTAAATCTCCATTTCGCTCGCATTCCCGAATCTTCCTTAATACCCTAAACACTTTCCTCCCCCCTTAATTCCAACACTCCCTTCTCTACCCTGGGTACACGCCGAAAGGATAGGAAGCTATGGCCACGTACCTGACAGGGGGTGGGGTGGGGGGAGCATAAAAAGAATGGGAAGCCCCCTTTCTCTCAGGGGTACACGTGTAACTAGGATCTAGGGATGGGACTGCGGCAAGGACCAGGGCCATCTGAGAGTCCCCAAGGAGGGGAAGGAGGGAGAGTTAAGCCCCAAAAAGCCACCCCCGACATGGAACCCACCAGCATAAGCTGTTACCCCTCGCCTCCTCCCCTATCAGTTGGTCCCCTTTTCTTTCTGTGGGGTGGCTTTGTCCTCCCTAATATTAATGCAATCTGGAAAGTTAGATTTAAAGGGGAAAAGTTTAAAGCTGTCCGAATACGGTCGTGGGATGACGGGATCATGTATCGCCGGTGCTACGTTTTCTTTTTGTTTCATGCTTATATAAACTGGTTTCCTTTTCTCCCTAAAATTAGCAGAGATTCTCCTTCCTTTATTTAAAAGGAATTGGTTTCATAAAATGAGTTAAAAATTCGGTAACTGCACCAGGATTTCTCATACATACATGCAGACAATATACTGAGTGTACAATTATATATATTATACATACATACATACATACATAATATAATATATATATATATATACTCACTATCATTATTTCTGAACCAGCCATTAGTTCGAATCCTGCCGTGGACGAAGCACTTATCAATTGTAATTCCCCTTTGGTGTAAGTAATTCCTAAAGTACAGTGAACTGAAAATTAGACGGTATTTGGGGCTAATATTTGTGATAAAAAAGTCATGATTGTATGGTATACAGTATATTTGTATATATATATATATATATATATATATATATATATATATATATATATACATATACATTTATACATTACATTTATACACACAGAAAGACAGACATATAAATATACACTTATAGCATTACTAACATGAAACAACTAGAGTTACATTTTTCACATTTTTTTTAATATGACCATATGGAAACTTAAGTGCATATACTGTTAAAAGTCTTTATGTAAAAATGTGTCTAAATACACAAATCGCAGGAACAAGACGATGAAGGAAGAGAAAGAGGAAAAGCGAGATGCCTGCTTATTTCCTGTGAAGGATCTAAAGAAATCATCAGTTCGTTTCAAGAACAATACGATATTTCTCTTCAATTCATTACCCGTTTAAATTTTCAACCTTTAAAGGACTCGAATACTCTGGACATTACATCATTGTTCCTAAAGTTTTCAAATTATGGATATTTTCCCCACTGATGTTCACTTATTAACCTTAATATACAGTAAGTTACAAAAATCTACCAAGTTAATAACACGCAAGAAGTAGATTTGTAACATGCTACACTATAACAGTATACTACACACGAGACAACATATAATGTACATTGAGACTATAGCAACGTAGAGATGAAATAATATTAAATAAACATTCACAGAGTAATATGAAAATAAAAGAGCAAAAGGAAGTTATTGCACCACCTCATGGCAACACCAAACAAACAGAAGCGAGTGAAGACACGCAGTCAGGATAAATCTTCGAAACTGGAATTTCATAGTCCGGCGGAGTTCAATACAGTCAGTCAAACGGCTCTGCTCGACAAATATCCAAAAGGCATGCTCTGATTTACATAAATTTTAAATGCATATCAAATTAGAAATTATTACAAGACTTTTTCGATGGCATAAATTACTGCCGTTAGGCATTCTTCGAATTTCAACAGAAAACAAAGCTGTTGATGGTGATCGTGATGAAGGAACTAGGCGCACTATCTGTCATTCTCTTTTTCTCTTAGTTTTCTTAATGTTCTCTTCTTTGTCAGTTGAACTCAATACCCAAACAAGCAATCTTTATGTTCACGGGTCTAATAACCAAATAATGAATTTATCTGCCACTCTGCGTTCCAGTTAAATTGAATAAATTATGTTCAAATGTCTGTTGGTGAGGTGAATTCAATAATCAAACGAGCTATCACAGCACCGTCCACCTGGTTTGGTCTACCATCTAAATTCAATAATCACATAACATCTCCACATGTCTGCCTAGTAGCTGGATTTGATATTAAGCAAATAATGTTTTCCTTTTACTATTAGTCTGTTATTCCAGTAAATAAAAAAATAAAAATTAAAAACTAGCTATCATGTTTTTCTCCCTGCCTGCCTGTCCGCCTCTCAGTTTGCCTGTCTATGTCTGTCTGCCACGAGACTTCAGGTCTAGACAGACAGCCGGTCCTTAACGCCAGTTGAATCTAACGCTACAATTTTACCTCCACTGCTAGTCTCTTCTTTATTCATGTTCAATAATGACAGTACAGACTTTTTTTTTCCCAGTTCCCTTTATCTGTCTATATTTTGTCTACCTGGTCATTTCAATAACAAAGCAATCAATCTTCCTGCCCGTCTGGCTCTTGTTTCCTTGGCTTTTGTGCCGAACTTTTTTCCCCGAGCCAACTCTCGGTAAATACACATTCACATACACTTCTGCACAGCTCTCTCTCTCTCTCTCTCTCTCTCTCTCTCTCTCTCATATGTTTTATTTCATTTACGTAGTTCATACGCTGTCTGGGTGTCTGTCTGTCGTGAACTCTTCGTAACAATCCAATTACCTGGACACAGTGTATGCATATATCTTTCTCCCCCTCTGGTGATTTAGTTTCATTTATTCTATTCTTTATAGCCATTCTCTTTCTCGTGCGTTCGTTACTTATCGCTGACTTTATAGGGACAAAATTACGCTCTCTCTCTCTCAACGCGAATTTCTTCTTATTTTCAATTCCAAGTTCCAACGTTTCGCTATTGTCTGCGTTTCCAATAATCAATTCGCTACTGTGATATTTACGCAAGACTGCTACGTATGCCTTGCATCATTCTCTTCTCTCTCTCTCTCTCTCTCTCTCTCTCTCTCTCACACACACAAAGTGACAGGCCGCGCTATGAGGAAGTAACCATTTCGTTGTATTTGATCGGAAATACAGAGAATTATTTAAATAGAGTTAATCTTCAATAATATTATAAAAAATATATATAAAATGTTTCGTAGTAAATATATGAGCAGAGAGAGAGAGAGAGAGAGAGAGAGAGAGAGAGAGAGAGAGAGAGAGAGTAATGAAAAGTTGAGCCCCTGTAGTGTCAGGATCACCTTGTCGATCTCTACCATTCTGAATTATGACCTGCTCTGTTCACTTGCCCTTCTTAATTTCTCTTCCTTCTATCTCTCCTTCTCCAACACCAACTATGAGCCACAACAGCTGACTGACAAACATATAAATAATTTACAAACTGGATTAACCGACAAAGACCGGATTTTGGGGAAACGTGTCTAGTGTCCAAGTCTCGTCCCGGGAATGAGGGGGTGAAGGCATTAAATAATTCAGTACATTTACGAAAAAGCTACTTAAATGAATAGAGTCTGAGGAAGAAGACCTTAAACTTGGAAGACGAGAGCACTCCATGAATTATAACACAGAACTTGATGGGGGACAACAACTATCATACTTAGTTAGGACATTCACTTTTTCTCGTGCCTCTTTTCTCAGAAAGATCCTGGCTAGGACATATAAATGAAAATTATAAAGGCCTGTGTGAACATGGTGCCTGATTATGGAATAATTGATAGTTTATGTTTAGTATTTAAATGTGACTGTATTTATGTATACATCTGGTTAGTTAGTAGACTGATGTTTCGTAAGTTGGTAGGAGAAGGGCATGCAATGGGGCCTGCATCATCATCCCAAAATATAAACTTGCTCTTGCTGATGATAATCAGGCTAACACTTACACACATAATACTAAAGGTGGTATGTAGGAAATCCCATGTAAGTCGTTTGACAATTTCTATACTGGTCGAACCGCAAAATTATTCGCAACATTTCTCCGACGAAAGACCGTTCAAGTCAAGTTTTGCCAAAATCCGACTCCGCTCTAAAGGGGTTCCTCTTACAAAAGGATTCCACCACATTCCAGGAGAGGAAAAAAAAAAAAGAATTCAATTCATTTCTACTACGTATCAGGTTTTGCTACTCAAAACAAAAACCAAACAAAACTTGCTTTGTAGCATTCAGTAAGTACACCTTAGTTTAACCAGACCACTGAGCTGATTAACAGCTCTCCTAGGGCTGGCCCGAAGATCTAAATTTATTTTACGTGGCTAAGAACCAACTGGTTACCTAGCCACGGGACCTACAGCTTATTGTGGAATCCGAACCACATTATAGCGAGAAATGAATTTCTATCACCAGAAATAAATTCCTCTAATTCATCACTGGCCGATCGGAGAATCGAACGCGGGGCCAGCAGAGTGCTAGTTGAGAACGGTACCCACCCTTCCAATGAGGAACTTGTAGCATTCAGTAGCATGACTACTTCTCCATTAGTTGTACCCTGATTCTCTTCGCCCTGTATCTTGTAACATAAAACGATTTCATAAGAAAATTACCCTCATTGCATTTTAACGTTAACACTGATGAGGAACACCGTTCAGGTGTTCGAAAGTCTTTGATTTTTTACATAGTAATATATTTACTATATAATTGTGGATTTTTATTACTCAGATTGTTTTTCACGAAATTGTGAATCTATTAGCAATAATAATAATAATAATAATAATAATAATAATAATAATAATAATAATAATAATAATAATAATAACAATAACAGAATCTTTAATTACAGAAACTACCTCCAGTGACCGTACCACTGGGAGAATGCTTGGACGACTGAAAATGAAATGGAGGAAATATGTTGAGTGACTACGAGCTAACTGTTGTTGAAAAGTGCGGAGGTAAGATACTCTGAAATAAAATATCTGAAAGTCAAAAGAAAATAGGTACTACAAACAAATGCCATCATATAACATTTACGGAAATTACACGGGGAGAAATTAAAACTTCTCGTCAAAATATTGCCATCTATATTTACTTCTGTTTGTGTTTAGAAACACAAACAGACTGCTACGCCAACTATCATGGTTCAACAGAAAAGGATGACCATATGCGGGAAAGATAAGGAAACTAGGGCCTAGAGAGGTTAGTGGGACAATTACATCAGCATATCAGTGGATGAATATATAATGAAATAAATAAATAAATAAACATACAAACAAAGCGCATACTTCTTGACTGCGCACCCGGCTGCTGAACTCAGAATTACTAAAAAGAGCTCAAAGCCTTCAGAAGGGCAAAGAACCTCATTACCAGAGAAAGCCATGGGACCATAATGAATGCGAATCCTCATTCCAAGAAAAAATGTCCATAAATTTTCGAATAAAATAAAAAAAAAAATTCAAAGAGCTTGTCCATAATAGTACACTCTCTCTCTCTCTCTCTCTCTCTCTCTCTCTCTCTCTCTCTCTCTCTCTCTCTCTCTCTGATAGGAGTAAAAAACAGAATAACTTCTTAAACCTTACACTAGAATATTCCTTCACTTCGCAAAAGCACAAACAAAAATAGATAGATAGATAAATCGATAAACTAAGAGAGAGAGAGAGAGAGAGAGAGAGAGAGAGAGAGAGAGAGAGAGAGAGAGAGAGACAGAGAGGATATCGATATTTCAGCACTGAAATGTGCGTCCCCGTGTTACACAGATATTGCTCTCTCTAAATTTGTTTATATTGCAACACCTTGCGATATTGCACTGGCGTCCAGTAAAAAGTTTCGGTACTTTACAACCTAAATGTGTAAGTGTATATTTTCTTTACAACCTAAATGTCTTAAATATATACTTTATATATATATATATATATATATATATATATATATATATATATATATATATATATATATATATATATATATATATATATATATATATATATATATATATATATATACATACTGTATATATATATAGACAATTTGCTAAAAAGATGAAAAAGAGAGAGAGAGAGAGAGAGAGAGAGAGAGAGAGAGAGAGAGAGAGAGAGAGAGAGAGAGAGAGAGAGCTCAACTGTATACTGGTTCCACCACTCCGGGGAGGGGGGGTTACGTTGTCGGGACCTTCAGCTATTTGGGTTCGGACATTATTTTTGAAAGTTACAGAAAGTAACGATGTTAGACCTGACATTAAACTTGGATATAAGGTACCAAACCGCGACAGAATTTCGCTCTGTATTGTGGTCGCTGATAGCCGGTGGCTTCGCAAAGAGAGAGAGAGAGAGAGAGAGAGAGAGAGAGAGAGAGAGAGAGAGAGAGAGAGAGAGAGAGAGAGAGATTATTATATCTTTCGTATTACTGGCGAAGCTTGACTGTAATCCTGAAAACAATGAAAAAATAAACGACTTTTCCTAATGCTCTAAATCATAAAACGCGCCTTCCAGAGTAATATAATGACGCGAGATAGATCTGGAGTCTCAATCAGCCATACTTTGCATGTGCTTGAATAAAGCCAACAGGTAATGAATAAAATCTAAGCAGAGAGAATGATGATTCCGACAACACATAACCAGTGTCAGACAAGTAATGTGAATCAGCCTCCGATTAAAAAGGCAAAAAACAGAATAAAAAGGACCCCACCGCCATTTATCTCCCTTAGATTCCAAACATCTGCACCCTAACCATTATATGAACAGCACAGACCCCTTAAAAAAACATTTCAACATCAAACGCCGCCACTGCAAGGCTGAGGGAAAAAAATGCGAAAAATCTAAAATTTTTTCCATCTCTTTTTTGGTGTAACCAACGTTGGAAAAACAGTATCGGCTTACAAGAGATCCTCACTCCCCCGCCCCCGCCCCCACGCAGGGAGGCCCCAAGGCAATTTTGTACATGGCACGTATAAACGTTCCTTATGGAATGGGTAACATAAGGGTGGAAATGATATGCCTTTACCTCCAGCACTGGATGAAACCCGACGGCAGGCACGGATGGGACGTGAAACGGACCGGTAAATTTGGCCTGGAAGATTTATCCTGGTAAAGTCTGGAACACCGCCATCGATGGAAATATGGTAAATTTAACGTTTCTCTGTCGATAATGAACGACAGATTGAAGAAAGATACAAATGAAAAGGCGAATGGTTAGGAGAAGAACAAACGAGCAATGAACGAGGGAAAATAATTTGAATACTATCAGACCTAACATTGATCTTCAAGACTGTAAGTGGCAATATTCCCTATTGGAATCTGGCGCGGGGTTGCGTGTGTTCGGTCACACATTATGAGACGGGAGTCGGTTTATATTCATGATATCGCTTCCTTTTTGCGTCCAGCATTTATGTAATCGCCATACGCCCGGAATCTCTTTAGAGCAGTTCTTCCTCAAAAACGGTGAGGAAAGTCGAAGAAGGGACCAAATTCTGGAGCAAGAATGGACGGGCGGTCTTTGCGAAAGGATAATATCTCATTTTTGATGAAATATTACGAAGGAATCATCGGCGTTAAGGGCGAAAGGCACAGGAACTATAATCAGCTTAAGATTAAATTTTGTTTTCACACACACACACTCACTCACACACACACGTAATCAAGTCCTCTCATTATTAAACACGCTGTCGTACTACTACTGTAACATCAAGTTGTCTGATCATAGTTTCCACGTAAGCAATAATGACTAAAGTTTTCCTTCTTTCACGGAAGCAATAAAGCAATAAAGCTTCAATTATCAATAGAATCGACTAATGTGGGATTAATTTAGTTGGCTTCTAAATGTTTCTCGATAAAACAAGTACTTCACGATAGTTTAGGGCCCCTCCGCCCACCAACTGCCTATTGTATGGAAGGTAAAGGTAAACAATCCAGGGAAAAAAAAAAAAAAAAAAAAAAAAAAAAAAAAAAAAAGGCTGCCATACAAATCTTCAAACAAAGATCACTATAAAAGCCTTCATGGAAAACTGAAGCACTAAAAATCATCTGAACCAAGGCCTTACATATTAAGATGTATTAGTTTACAAGTCCCATGTTTATTTTAGATGTATTACAAAACATTTTATACATGTATAGTCCCATGTATCATATATATTTATATATGTATGTACATATATAAAATATTTTATATATATATATATAATATATAGTATATCCACATACATATATATATATATATATATATATATATATATATATATATATATATATATATATATATATATATATATATATATATATATATATATATATACATATATATATATATACACACACACACACACACATCCTTACTGCGTCTTCCCGTCAGAACAAAAATCTCATTGACGCTCTTTCAATTCGTGAGAAATACCTTTAAGATGCCACACCTGGTATAGCAATATCAGACTGCAAACTGTCATACGATCTTTATGTTCAAAAAGTATGGGTTACTCTGTTAAAAATCCAGCTTTGATAACACTGAGCTGCCATGTTCTAAGAAGATAATGCTGTACTGAAAATGAATAGCTCTGTTCAGACAGGATAAGGAAATAATATTCTGGAAAAGGCAAGGATGGTTTTGAACCTCTTTCTGTACAACATGTTACAATATAATCTTTCATCAAGTCGGTGGCGAATAGAGTTGCTCTACAGACGACAGGAATTAACTCGTTGTTTTGAAGAGGACAGTAATTAATCCAAACTTAATAAAAAAAGCTCCACAGGGAATGAAACAGTCTGGATGAGAGACTTTTTAAAAACAATATCCCATTCGTTAAAAGCATGAGCAGATAAATTTGTACTGTAAAGTCGATAATTAAAAACATTTTCCTTTTCGAGAATCTCCTCAACTCCGAAGAGAATAAGAAAGACCTTCGTGTTAGCTGATCGCAAATAACGAAATGGGAACAAAAGAAATGAACAGTTAAGACACATGCAATTCTAAAGCCTAGAACAAAACAGACTAGGTTGTTATTCGAAGGTGAAAACAATTGACGCGTCGTCGGATTTTGCGCATGAAATCATTGTTCACTATGAAGAGAGAGGCGAAAGCAAAAAGAAGTCTTCTTATATTACAACTGCCTCAGAGACTTGCAGAGAAAGACCTTTCTCTGAGAAGTCACGAACAATAGGCTACTGATATCTGAGGGGCAAAGTGTCATATGGTAGATATTGGAAAACTAAATCGAAAGTGTAAAGTCACAAGCCAAACTAATGCTTAAGAAGGTAAATCACAATAAATGTTTGAGGGACCAAGAGTCAAACTGCTATATTAGGAGCAAGCACCATACCTAAACATTGGAGGAGACAAGAATCATTTACATTCGATGAGCTACGAGACACACATATCTACCTTTAATATATTTTAGAAGGCCACTTTGGGTTTTTTGTTTTATTTCATGTGACAGTCAGTGCTGTCGAAGTTTATTTTACAATCTTTGAATAACGGTCATAATAATGATAGTGAAGTCTTAGTCATTCTTGGATATAAAATGATGTGGATATTTTTCAGCAGTGCTTCACCTAAAACTTGAACGCAAATAAATAACATAAAAGCTACTTATCATAAAAACACATCGTCATAAAGCACAAATCTTACACACTGAAACTGAGTTTGCTTTTCATATTCGAGAGAGAGAGAGAGAGAGAGAGAGAGAGAGAGAGAGAGAGAGAGAGAGAGAGAGAGATGCAGGAACCAACAAAAATAGAAAAAAAAATTGACTGGAGGCACAACGTAAAATTAAACAAACCTTCAAAGACTAACAAACAAACAACCAAAAATCTAAACCTATTCCTTTGTAATATAGAAAGAGCGTGGCCGCTGCCATGGATTAAAGAAGGGGAAAGAGAAACTTTTTCAGTCTGGAAAGAAAGCGAAAGAGAAACGAGTCATTGTGCAGCTAATTAGATCATGACTGCATAATTAAGGACAAACACTGGGCCGGCAGACGCTGATGAAGACCGTAATGGTATTAATTCTTTCGAGGAAAATCTCGACCTTTCATTAACTCTAACCGAGGAGCGAAAAATCTTGCAATTAAATAGAATTAAGACAACAATTCTTCTGGCAGAATCGCCACTCGGGAATGAGAGAGAGAGAGAGAGAGAGAGAGAGAGAGAGAGAGAGAGAGAGAGAGAGAGAGAGAGAGAGAGAGAGAGTCTATTCATAACCTGATAAAATGTATGAACGCACAAAAATATATATAACTGTGACGGAAAATACATGATCGATATTGATAGAAATTCATTGCTATAGAACTGAACTTCCGGTTCGTGGGATCAAATGATCTTGTAATACACATGATGAATAATACACAAAATATCCACGTAGGTGAAACAAATATTTGTATGTATGTGTGTGTGTATATATATATATATATATATATATATATATATATATATATATATATATATATATATATATATATATATATATATATATATATATATATATATATATGAGTATGCACATGATAACTTTGGCATAGACAGAGCTAAAGAAAAAGGCTCTCACAATAAATGGAACATAAACATAGGGAAAAGAATGAAAACATAAGGTGATAATGGAAATTTAAATTTTAAAATGGAAGTGGAACTTGGGTCAATGTATAAGAGAAAAATAGTTCTATCAGCGAAGTTGCTTCATTTAATTATGGCGTGGATGATGAAGGTAGTAAGGGTACAAAGTAAGAATAATTAGTCTATATTTGATGGATGATATCTGAAAGGAAAGCAGTGTGACTGATGTCTGACGATAGTGTGTAGATTACGGATAGAGAAGAGAAGCTACTTGAACTTGTGAAAGAAATGCAAAATGTCATCAAGAACAAAAATCATAATTATTGCTTGCGGGGGAAAATTTCCGTGTCGTGTTAATTTTCACTATTTTATGGGACCCGACCTCATGCGGTTCCGTTTAAGTATAGGAAAAGGCATTCGAGTAATGCTTAATAACTTTAAATCCCTGTTCATATGAAGGTGAAACGTTCTCTGTTGTGTTTTTAATGACTTTTGTTTTTTACTTATGACATTCGACTGAAGAAAATTTGCAGGACGCGTCATGCTGGAAACAATGTCTTTACACTTCTTGATATTCGACATTGGTACCATTGTTTGCATTACTGCAACTCTCTCGACTGGTTTCTCTGTTATTTATACATACATTATTATTACGCTTTCTACATTATGCAAATGTGTCGCAGGTAAGCAGAAGATTCCACATTCATGGTGAAAAGACAAAAAGAGAAATAACGATCATTTCATTGTCAAATATATTTTTAACTATCACATCAAATAAAAAAATAATAATAACAGGAGGTTTTTCGTCTACTCGTAATATAGAGGATAAAAGTAGAACTAATCTTCGTTCCATTCGTGATACGGAGTGCCAAATTACGACTACGTTTGACGATCGAACACATCACAAAATCGTAGAATCATGACATTTAATAACAGCTGTCATAACTTTTAGTCGCAAATTTACAGTTTCAAAAGCAAGCAGAATTTCTACCTTAATAGATCCATTTATCTCCTGATTGCTCACAAAATACTACAATTACCTTCGTGGTTCCCACTCTCGTGATAAATAAATAACAACTAATTTCATTTGTATTCTTGCCAATTATTATCGGCTATCATGATGTGCTCCTCCATCGGGAAATTTAAACAGAATTAGGCACACTTCTGTTCATATGTCCTTCTTAAAATATTCATGTTTGTAGGGTACCTTCATAATTTTACGCACACACACATATGTATGTGTGTGTGTGTTTATATGTGTGTGCTAAGCGCGTATATATATATATATATATATATATATATATATATATATATATATATATATATATATATATATATATATATATATATATATATATATACATATATATATATATATATATATATATATATATATATATATATATATATATATATATATATATACACAGTATACGAGTATACACCGTCTCCCTAACAGGAATTGGCTTCGGAAAAACAACATAAAACAACAGTCACTTCCACGGTCATACTTTAACCGGTGATTCGTGAATGCACCCCTATATAACAAAACTTCCACATCGCCGCTTCATACACCAACGCAGAAGGCTCATCAGCGGCTTGTCAAATCACACACACACACACACACACACACTGCCATTCGCTCTTATCTTGCACAGAACCTATCTCTAACTAGATATTAAGGGCTCCCTTTCCAATTTATAGTGTAAAATTTTAAATATATTTAACTTTTTCGAATGCGGATACGTAGTTTTGAAACCAATGTGAAATTAACTATCCTTTTTGCTCGTTGTTCTATTTATTCAATAATGTTTTCTTACGTGTGAGTGGGTAGTTGGGCTGACTTTCCTTTTTGGAAGTGAAGTTTGCACGTTGTATGTGAATGCATGAACAAACTTCTATTCGACGCTTTCTAGGCCTTCCTTTCCTTCTTTCCCCTCACACTTCTGATTTACACACTCTTTTCATCAACTTATTTCATTCTTTTTTACATGACCCACCTCAAAGCACTCTGACCCATCCTTTCATCTATGCTAATATTTTTTTTATCATTCCTACATGCCTTCGTCCTATCATTTTATGGCGCATATACTAGAAAATAGTTCATTTAAACAGCGTTAACCTTTGACCTTTCAATCATATTCAACATTTAAACTTCACTTCCAAAAAGGAGAGTCGCCCCAACTACCCAGTCAAACACAAGAAAAACATTATTGAATAAATAGTACAACGAACAAAAAAGTAGCATTAATTTCACATTAGTTTCAAAACTACGTATCCGCATTTGAAAAGGTTAAATAAATGTAAAATTTCATAAAACAAACTGGATCAACGAAAAACCCAAATATAAAAAAAAAACTGAAATCCGGGTCTGTATGGCTTAAAGGCAAACAGATGCACTGAAAAGAAGAGAAAAAATGGCAACGTTTGTTGTATGGCAACTTAATGAAAAAAAGGGGGAGAAAAATTCCGTCCTCCATTGAATTCGAACAATGAATTATTTTCTACATCCCCCTAAAAAACAAAACATGTTTTCGCATCTGAGCAGTACACGTCTACCAAAACAACGTCAATGTTGTTGACATCCTGCGTCTTAATAAAAGGGGGAGACAGAAAAATTCTGGTAAACAAATTCTTTTTATTTTCTCGTATGAAGAGAGATTAAGACTTGATAAAAATAGAAACTGAAAGAAATTTCTGGAAGGGGTCAGCCTAACAAGGGGGATGGAGAGAGGCATTTCATAGCTTCAAAACGTGCGGACTCACATACATACTCGTACAGCCATTTTATAAAAGGACACTGTGTAAATTTACTAAGACCTAAAATATCTCACTCGAAGATTTTTTTTTAATATGAGTGAAAGAAAAAATCACGCTAAAAATAGGTTATCAAAATAGATACGGAATAGAATGGAATGTTCAAGGAGATTAACAATGGGGAAAAAAAGGAGGCACATTCTGTCATAATACCGGCTTTTCTTTTTCAAAGCGTTTGAGGAAGATCTAAACACAAAACCTTTTTGACCTGCTAGAAATGTTAAATGCCAAAGACCAAATAGCGTAAGAACATCTCATGTTAGAAATATAAATATTTAAGAGTTCATACATATAC
>NC_089758.1:11389233-11394233 GCF_040412425.1 Macrobrachium rosenbergii
AGGGGTGTGTTTAGAGGGATACGCTAATTGCCCCGACCACGGAAAGAGAAGGAGAGAGAGAGAGAGAGGGAAGGGGTAGGTAAACCGATTTGTCAACAATAGGAAGAATCAAATACGCTGGCTGCTTAAGGTGGGACGTCTGTATTTCTGCCTGTTAAACGCTCTCTCTCTCTCTCTCTCTCTGGGAGAGGTGTTACAACCCAAACTGACATGCTCGAAAAAACGCGGAGTTTCCGGCTACTAATGTAGTAAGGGGTATCCAACCACGACAGCTGCAGTCGTGAAATGGCAATTTGTGATACAACGATAAACAGATGCTAACACTGAGTCCGAAGTTAAGTATAATCTAATGTCCGTATCTATCCTATGCGATGGGAGAACTCGATGATGTGGCTTGATTCCGATGCCAGCAATAAATCATCCCCTCCAAAGAGTGAAGTTTCTATAAGATATGAAAAGCGAAAGCAGTAAAAAGATCCCAGAAATTCATTTAAACAAATAATTCAAATGACGTCAAAATGTTGAGCCTTATTGTCACTGACATGACGATACAAAGACGAATACAAAATTTACTTTAGTCATACACTACAACATGTCAGCTCTGACAACCAATACAAACCAACTTTAAAACTATCAAATCCAATATGGTGCTGTGTTCGGTAATCTCTCTCTCTCTCTCTCTCTCTCTCTCTCTCTCTCTCTCTCTCTCTCTCTCTCTCTCTCTGTGATAACAACCTTTCCTCCTAATTTTCATCACACAACATTTTTCAATAATTCCGTCACCCTTCCCCATTTTTTCTTTTTTTGAAATACACCCTTTTCCACTCCCCTCTCCACTTGCTCCTCGAAGAATGACAAGACCCTTTGCCAGGCAAAAAGCTTCGGAAAAGGTGACAGGGGTGTCTTTACTGACCTTTTAATAAGTGACTCATCTTTCCCCCTTCAGAGGGCTCTTCGTTGAAAGAAGTCTCTCCAGCGACAAGGCATCGTCAAAAATGTCTGCATCACTTTCCTTGTAAAACGACGGGGGTGACTTCAAAATATATGTACATATACGTATATATATATATATATATATATATATATATATATATATATATATATATATATATATATATATATATATATATAGAGAGAGAGAGAGAGAGAGAGAGAGAGAGAGAGAGAGAGAGAAAAAAAAAAAATACCCGTACTGATCTTTTAATTTTCGTATTCTTTAATCTTTTTCGATAGGTTTTCCACTGAAATCAATCAAATCCAAAGAGAAATGAAGGAAGAAATATTCCTTTTCCGGCGGAATTCGAACCGACGCTGGTTAGAACCTTATTACTCTTTCGGCTTTTCATAATGATAAAAAAGAAAAGGTCTTACAATGTAATACGCTGTGAATTGAAACATTTGTTTTTAAAAGAAAGGAGAGTCTTATAATGTCTGAAGCCACTGTAAGGACTCAGAAGTCCTTACAACAAAATTAAATAACCACAATTTGTATTACGGCGTCCTAAGGAATTTTTTCTCTGGTGATCCTCAAGAAATGGTAGTTAACGCAATTTCATATAACTCGTATTTAAGACTTCGAAAATTAATTCTAATGTAGGATAATAATCAATGGAACTTAGTTTAGCTGGATCTTAGAGAAAAACCCGGTTATGTAAGATGCGAACACTTGGAATAAAATTCTGTTCAGCTTATCATAAAGAAAATAATTCTTCATATTATGTGCGAGCCCATTCAATAAAATGCATTTCAGAGGATCATAAAATAGAAAGTATTGATGCAATGTGCAAACAAGTCACTGAAACACGTTTCATGATCTTAAAAAATTAACCTCTTCTTATGAAGGACGAGCTATTTCACGAAACTATCTTAGGATACCCCTCAATGAAAATAAATTCCTGAGAAGTAAGAGGCTATTTATGACTGAAGCCACGCGCCCTACAGCAAAAGCTCTTGATCTTTAAATCAGAGCTACTTGACCTTTGAAAAATCCTTCAAAACTGAGGTGAAAGCTCAATGATCTCCTACTGTGAATTGCCAATTTGAAGTCAGATAACCTCGTCTTCAGGTATTCATGACTGCTCTTTTAAAGAGATTGCAGGCATGACCGACAAGACGTTTTCTTAAAATGGATTTGATTAATTTTTTTTATAAACTCTCAGGGGAAAACCAGTTTATGGAAGGACAAAGACAAGTGGAGGAATAGTTTAAGGGTTAATCCCAAGAATGCCTCTTATCGAGAAAGTAAATACAAATAAAGAAAAAAAGAATTTCGACAAATGCCACCTGGCATCCTGAAAAAAGATTAACAACCATGTCAGAGTACAGAGATGGAAATAAAAGTTTAGATTTCATCATGGCGAATGTTCCCAGAATTTCTACATGCTCAGGTAGTGAGTGTACTGCGCTCTTCAGCAAATAAAATGCGAGCTTCATTTAAATTATTTCAAGGAAAGCCACAATCCCTTGAGCAGTACAAAAGGGACTGTTGAATTGCGAAATATATTTTCAATGTATCCCACAAATTTAATAAACCCGTCGCGTGCAATTCGGCTTTATCCTAGTCCAATGCTGGATGGTTTCTATTAATGGAGAGACTGAATGACACATCTGTCAGAATTCCAAGAATAGCCTCATTTACTGAATGTTGTAATAAAGAGATGAACATAACCCACCATCGAAAAACTGTCATTCTGTGTGAATATAACACTGTTAGAATTATCATCGCTACAGTACAACAGACATCCGTTGTCCTCAACCTGCAATGCACTTTTGGTCATAAATAAGATAAGTAAGAGCCTGTCTTTCCAGAGAGAGAGAGAGAGAGAGAGAGAGAGAGAGAGAGAGAGAGAGAGAGAGAGAGAGAGAGAGAGCATCGCGATGATTCAGCACTTCGGGGTGCCTGAGAGCGGGAACGTTGTTTGTCTTGGCTGCTGAAAGTCATCTTGCCATTTCATCTTGGCGATGACATCTCATGGGGGACAACCACAGCCTCCTCTGTCGATATCCTCTTTAAAGAGGAGCTCTTTAATCGCTGTCTTCTTTTTTTCACCTTCCTTTCCTTCCTTCTCTCTTTTTCTGAGTCAATGGGATTTTCACTGGTTGACTCAAGTGTCTGGGGAGTCGTTCGCGATCTCACTCTACGACTGAAGCTGGGTAATATGGCATTAAATTACGTCCTTTGAACTCACTTTCTATCTCTCTCTTCCCCTTTTCCTCTCGCTTTCCGTCTCTGTTCCTTTCCTTTTCCACTGACACTCTTCTACATCAACCTTTCTTTCTCCCTCCCTGGCAGCAACACAGCTAAAAGCTCACCTTTTTGTAGACACCAGATGACCGACACCTGAACAAAAGGGTTTTATTTGTAATAAGCTTCATTTGCTTTCTAGCTTCCTTTCCTTTTACCATAACCCCAACTTTCTCTCTCTCTCTCTCTGAACATTATGCAAATGAACAACTCTTCTCATGAATTTGTGTTGTATCTAATTCACGGCATCTATTATCGTATGTTTACGGGCCATATATTTAACGCTAGCGAGATAATTAACATCGTAATGAAAAAATTCTGATGAATTTTGGAGGGTGAATTTATGAGCCGTCAACTATTATATAAATTAATTAAAAGGATACTAATGAATTTAGAAAATTATGAAGCTGCATTACGGAGCTACCTTTGGATGGAAGTGGATTACAATGATACCTCGTGATTCAGGAAGCTTAATTCGAAACTCACTCTGGAATTTACAGTTTACTTTTGAACAACAAATGAAATTACTTTAACAGATTAGTTTGGAAATTCAATAATAAACTAATGAAACTGGAAAGAACGCATTTAAAACTCCCGATACAAACTACTAATTAAGTCCTGAAGTCGAATAGAATAGAATATAAAATTTAGGCCAAAAGCCAAGCACTGGGACCTATGAGGTCATTCAGCGCTGAAACTGAAAATGATAGTAAAAAGGTTTGAAAGGTGTAACAAGAGGAAAACCTCTAGTTGCACTATGAATCAATTGTTAGGAGTGGGTGGAAGGTAAGATGGAAGAAAGAAGTATGAACGGAGGTACAGTAAAAGGAATGAAAGGGGTTGCAGCTAGGGGCCGAGGGGACGCTGCAGAGAACCTTAAGTAATGTCTACAGTGCACCACATGAGTTGCACTGACGGCATTACCCCTCTACGAGTACTAAGCTCTTCGTTGGGTGAACCGGTAGAGCTACGGACTGTCACTCGATGGGCCGGAGTTCAATTCCCCCGGCCGGCTGATGAAAAGTTAGAGGAATTTATTTCTGGTGATAGAAATTCATTTCTCATCATAATGTGGTTCGGATTCCACAATAAGCTGTAGGTCCCGTTGCTAAGTAACCAATTGGTTCTTAGCCACGTAAAATAAGTCTAATCCTTCGGGCCAGCCTAGGAGAGCTGTTAATCAGCTCAGTGGTCTGGTAAAACTAAGGTATACTTAACTTTCTCTACGAGTACTCAAACCACCAATGAATTTCGAGGCAAAATCTTAATACTACCAAATTCTAAACCTCACACGTATTTTAGCATTTGAATTCAGAACTGCTACCGAATTTTAGAGACCGAATGCAAAAACTTCTGAATCGCAAATGAATTCGAATTTCTGGGCAAATGTGCCCTGAAACGTCTGATCTAACGTTTATTATTGCCGTTTCTGCAGCCACCGGGATGCGACTGTGTAAGCGAGATTAGCCATCTTGCTCTCAATGACAATTCTCTTTACTGAAAAAGAGATTTTCAATACAAATATCTTTGCACTGAATGATATCGCTTAGCTTAACACCAGCCCTCGCTTGCGCACTCCATAAATGAGTTTGGAAACTAATTTCAGAAAGATAGCACTCTAGTAATAATTGCAGCGTCGGGAATAGTAACAGTAACAATATCAATAACCCAAGATAATGCAGCAATAATAATTCTGCTGATAAAAACAACACCAATACCGCCGATGAGAACAACGTTAAATGAACGGAATAATCTC
>NC_089758.1:11399233-11414233 GCF_040412425.1 Macrobrachium rosenbergii
CCTGCAAAGAGACAACATGGTCACCATTATTCACTTGGTCATTAGAGTGGTTTTTCTTTAATTTATTTGAAATAAATTCGTGCGTAAGATAATATCGGTTACTATGTATGGTACCCTTACCTCGATTTGATAATAGTTTACTGATCATAACCACACGAATACATATAATAATAATAATAATAATAATAATAATAATAATAATAATAATAATAATAATAATATCGATATCATTATTCAACTAGTTTACGTGTTCATACGCCATTTGTAAGCTTCCATACATAATCCACTGGATAGAATGTTCTTATTCTAAATGGGAAAGAACTACTTAAAAATTACATAGAATACAAATACAGGAATATTATGAGCAATAAAAACATGCAAACACGTCCGCAGCCGCTTACTATGATCGAAAAGTTAGTCATAAATGCAACACACATTTAACATACGCACTAAATAAAAATTCATCCTAATATTATTAAACTTCTGCTGTGTTTTCCTTTTATACCATTGGCAATCTGTCCCCTGATAGTTCGATTTAGTATGGTGATAGACTTAGGGTTGCTTCAATCAAGAGATTTTTTCTTTTACCTCCGTTTAAACGATAAAATTATATATCTAAAAATACTATTAAAGAGATTAAAGGATATTTATAAACAGTTGCAGGTGTTTCAACAGCAGAGTAAAAGTGACGTTTGCAGTTCGTAAAAGTATTTTCCCCATTTCAAACTTTGTAAAAATTTTTCACAGCGCAACAAATCGTTTTACAAAAATATGAAAAGCAATTTCGTTTCCGAAAAATTCAAGTAGTCTTTCTTTGCACTTTTTTTTTAATGATTATCGCACGCACCATACAATCGATTCAGACCGAACATGAAAAAGTGAAGAAATTCAAAGAATGGAAAAGAACGAGACTGTCATAACAATGATAAAAGTGCAAGACAATACTTAGTTGTAATGTATCAGTTGAACATGTCATTAGAAACTAAAAAACTAGGTGTCACCTTACTGTTCAATATATAGTCAGCGAACAAGTCAAAATGCAAGGTTTTTCATCACATGTCACATGAAGATTAAGAATTATTAATGTCACAACTGCCTCGGTCATTGGCGTCAACATGTACTATGAGATTCTTTAAAATTACTAATATTATTCTGTAATTACTTTCCTTTGTCGAGTTCAGTGCAACAAAGAGATTATAACATTCTCATCGTAAAACCGTAAGAATAAAACCGTAAAGAATGGAAAACATATATATATATATATATATATATATATATATATATATATATATATATATATATATATAATATATATATATATATATATACATATATATCTCAGGAGAGAAAAAAGGGTGAGAGCAAGGAACGGGGAGCTCGCAACCTCATCCCAAGATACTACGTGCGAATGGAAAGTACATCGCCTTCAGAAACTCAACTTTGAAAGAAATGTCTTAGAAATACGCGCGCGCGTGCGCTGGTATGTGTGTGTGTGTGTGTGTGTGTGTGTGTGTGTGTATACCAAGCGCGTTCCTGAGCCAAACGTCAAACTAATCACCGTCACTCGCATCCCAATTACCTCAAGGATCTCAGACATTCTTTAACAAGGAAAAGAAGATGACAGCGTTCTCAGAGACTGCGGTTGCTTCAAAGAAGATTTTGCATTTTTATTTCATTTTACCTTTTCAAGAAACGTTAAATCCTCTTGACACGACGAAAGGCATGAGCAATCGAAAGCAGTCATGGATTTCCCTTCGCCTTGAACGTATGATGTTTCTATTCATTGCTCCTCTAAGACCAAGGTTGAAATATGAAAGAGCGGCAAAGGATCGATAGAATTCGTACTAAGGATGTTATACTGAATAGAGGAATTTGTTCTGTGAATGCAATTTCTCCTTGTGGATCTGTGAAAATCTACATATATAGTATATGATATGCATATACATTTTTGAATAAGAGCATCCCCATTTCAGACAGTTAAAAATCTTACTCGTACTGCACAGTCAATTCCTGTTTTAAATTTTAAATTACTACTGCTTTAGTGCAAGAAATAAAAAAAAATAATACGTATTCTGTGTGTGTGTATCTATACTTTTGAAGCAATGACTATTATCATTAATTTTCAATTCTCTTTTCACACTCCTACGAATAACAATTTGTTTAAGCACTATTCTGTGGACATTACAAATATATGATTGTGAGCAAATAAATATCACAAGTGCGACGAGAAACTAAAATATAAAACCTTTAATTAACTAAGGAATGAAATGATCAATCACAGGCTTTTAAGAATTGTATGTACGAATAAGACTGTGGCGAACCTCTGCGTCAAGTGGGAGATAGTACACCAACAGTGAGATTACATAAAGAACACTAAAAACAAAGCGCAAAAATTAATTAAATTGGCGCTGAACAAAGCGAGCATCAGAAAAAAATGATTGTTAAAATAAATATTAAGCACATTTAGCACGTATATATATATATATATATATATATATATATATATATATATATATATATATATATATATATATATATATATATATATATATATATATATATATTGTGAACAAGGACAAGAACCAAGAATGTTCAGTGATCTAGGAAGAGAGAAGAGAATATAGGATTTAGGCCAGAGGCCAAGCTCTGGGACCTATGAGGTCATTCAGCGCTGAAATGGAAACTGACAGTAAAAAGTTTTGAAAGGTGTAACAGGAGGAAAATCTCGCAGTTGCACTATGTATAATTATTAGGAGGGGGTGGAAAGGACGATGGAAGAAAGAGAATATGAACGGAGTATAGCAAAAGGAATCAAAAGGGCTGAGCTAGGAGACGAAGGGACGCTGCCAAGAACCTTAAGTAAAGCCTACAGTGCACTGCATGGGGTGCACTGACGACACTACCCCGCCATGGGGTCAGTGATCTAGAAAGGAGAGGAAATCAGAGGACTCTTCCAATAATTAAAAGACCGGGTTGATAATGCATCGCAACATTGAAACATTGGTAAATTTGTTCTGATTCTTGTTGGGTCACACTTTATCTAGTAAGGTGCTTTTCATCTTTAAATTCAATAGTTTATCATTTAAACTGGTGGAGATAAATGTAACTCTAATGGAACATTTAATGTAAATGTTTTGTTTCATACCTTAGAGGTCAGCGATTTGATTAATTCCATGGTACTGATGAATGACGTTTCATTTTGATTTTCATCTTTAAATTCATTTCAAATTTTGATTTTAATTTGTTCGTTCTTTTGTTTTTATCATCATATTATTTCCCCTTGACAACAGTTATTATGCATTTTTTTTATCATTTACTAGTCATTCTAGGTTTTCGTTTATTTTCTTGTAATTTTAGAAATAAAATTTATTTTGTTGTAAAACTGTATATCAGAATACCTTCATATTTTCTCTTGTTACTGTCTGATCCTGAGTGGCAAAACTGATTCTTTGTGCATAACTGATTAGAACGGGACAAAGGATAATAAAAAGGTATTTAATAATGGATACTGAATTATACCAGATATTATGTATAGCAGTAATAAAAGTCTCGACTCTGAAGGTTACCTTTAACATTAACATCTATGTTATTTGAGTAACCAGATAAATTATACATGGCCATCCTAAGTCTGTTAATAAAAAGGGAGGAAAAAAGATCAAAATAAAAGTACAGCGCTTAAAGTCTTCTCAAGTTGGTCAACATTCTGAGGGCTGCAAAAGTAAGAATTCTCCTTCAGACCAAAACAGTTAATTCTGAAAATATTCCATTTTTGTACATTACTATGGACAGATGATTTTTACTGTAACGTAATTCCTCACTGGACGGGTTGGTACCGTTCTCAGCTAGCACTCTGCTGGTCCCGCGTTCGATTCTCCGACCGGCCAATGAAGAATTAGAGGAATTTATTTCTGGCGATAGAAATTCATTTCTCGCTATAATGTGGTTCGGATTCCACAATAAGCTGTAGGTCCCGTTGCTAGGTAACCAATTGGTTCTTAGCCACGTAAAAAATAAATCTAATCCTTCGGGCCAGCCTTAGGAGAGCTGTTAATCAGCTCAGTGGTCTGGTCTGGTTAAACTAAGGTATACTTAACTTTACTGTAACGTAGACTGTGGTTAAGGGAGTGTGGTCCTTTGCACTGACTGCACACAAGTACTAGTAAAAAAGATGCCCAGACGGTATACAGCAGATTTGCCCGTACTATCCATCTCATCAGTGGAACTATAAAAAACCTGAGCTAAAATTTCTTGTTATCCGTCTGCGAATGAGTTTGTAGGTTCCCTACTATCTAAACAAAACACACACATATATAATATATATATATATATATATATATATATATATATATATATATATATATATATATTATATATATGGCTTGATGTTTCCAGTTCCCAGAAACCCGAGATCAGTAACAAATTTAAGAAGTGGGCAATTTGGGTGTTTCTTGGCAAAACCATCGTGCCTCTATCGACGAAGAACAGAACAGGGTACCTGGGGCTAAATCAACTGTGGCGGATTTTAATGGCCAACAGTATATATTACACACATTATATAATACATATAAATATATACATATATATAATTATACACACACACACACATACTCGTATATATATATATATATATATATAGAGAGAGAGAGAGAGAGAGAGAGAGAGAGAGAGAGAGAGAGAGAGAGAGATGAACATATTAGTTCTTTATAAATGTTTTCGACCCCTCAAACATACAGCTGAAATAAATATTAGACAAATCGGTGTCCAAACTAAATCCCATGGACCAATGAATGACTACATACGTGACGAGTCATGAGGATCGATGTCAGCAATAGGCTTTTAATTATTCTCCTAAAGTTTATAAATCCGGGAAAATAAATGCGGCTGTCAAAAGAGACTTGAATCCTTCATTTCGTTCAATCTCTCTCTCTCTCTCTCTCTCTCTCTCTCTGCATCGGGTCACACTCGCCCACATCAAAGAAATGAATACAAATGCAGCGTCATTTTGAGTGACCTGATTCTTTTACTTTTATATTTTAAAATGCTGTACACATCTGTTAGCATACAGAATTTGCGAATAGAAAATCGTCTCTTTTCAACATTCTGTCCAATTTGTTAAGCGAACCGGCTTTGGCAATGTTGGGTCACCACTGAAAAAGAGGGAGACTCCTTTTGATATGTGTCGCTATAAGCTTCCGAAATAGTTATCCAGTCTCATGAGAGACGAGCATTTTAGCTTGGTGGTCTTATTAAAGCATTTTAAAATAATATTTGCTAAACAGCCGTTTTAGTAGCTTTCGTATTAGATAAGATATGCTGTAAGCTAAGCCTTTTGCCAATAATAATAATAATAATAATAATAATAATAATAATAATAATAATAATAATTTTAAAAGAAAACGGCCCTATCCTGATTATCACTGCAAAATAACAAGGTTTCAGGAAGGGTTGGAGCAATAATAATAATAATAATAATAATAATAATAATAATAATAATAATAATAATAATAATAATAATAATATTATTATTATTATTATTATTGTGGCTGTATCAGTAGTTTATCTTATATTTCACTCTACCAGTTCTTTGCGGCACTCCATTTTGTGGGGGCGCAAATTACTTAGTTTTCCTATATTCATCTTATTATAGCACTTTCATGGGATATGTAAAGTCAAGAAACTTCTTGCTCTCTTTCTTTCGTAATTATTCTCTCAGAATGATAAGAATTCCTCACTGTAAGGTGATAGAAAGGCAGATAGACGAAGGCATAGAAAATGTTAGATAGATAGAATATAAAATTTAGGCCGAAGGCCAAGCCCTGGGACCTATGAGGTCATTCAGCGCTGAAACGGATATTGAGAGTAAAAAGGTTTGAAAGGTGTAACAGGAGGAAAACCTCGCAGTTACACTATGGAACAACTGTTAGAAGAGGGTGGAAAGTAAGATGGAGGAAAGAAGTATGAACGGCGGTACATTAAAAGGAATGAAAGGGGTTGCAGCTAGGGGCCGAAGGGACGCTGCAAAGAACCTTAATTAATGCCTACAGTGCATCGCATGAAGTGCACTGACGACACTAACCTCCTCCCGGAAGAGGGAGAGAGAGAGAGAGAGAGAAAGAGAGAGATAATCACTCGACATTCATCCCACCGCCAAAGGCTACCGCAATCTGGCGAAGCGGCTACTGCATCACGCGCCTACAAAGAAAGCCGCCCCGATTTTAACAAATTCTATCAAAGGCGGCACTTTGTACCGCCTTTGATAGAATGCAATAAAATCAAGACGGTGACGGGGAAAAGGATCCGATCAATTGGCATGTGATGAATGGTCACCCGTAAGGTAAAATCTCTTTTCAGTACTCGGCAAACTGGAAAACAGCATTACATTTCCTCGAGCAGCGGCGACTTTCCACGCGATTCATGGGTAAAATTGCGGAAAATCTATTTACGAAATAGATTTCAAGATCCGACAAAGTTTTTCTTTATAATGTCTTCATCGTCAACACCACATAAATTCGTTAAAGATATTTAAGATATTTTCTAAAATAAATTTACGTCCAAAAACACAGGGAGTTACGATATATATATATATATATATATATATATATATATATATATATAAACATATTTATGCGTATATAGATATATATATATATGTGCATAATAATGATTCCTTCATTAATTCACAATTGACATTTTTATAATCTCAAATATTAATCCACAAATAACCGACATTATCGAATTCACTTTACCTAGGGAGAAATTCACACCCAGAGGGAATTATATGTATTTAGTGCATATGCCCGGACCTTGGTTCGATATATGCCTTTTTTCGTTTTGATACAGAGGTGACAGTTGACTCATCCTCTAAGACATCAGGAGAAACATAAGTTGATTTTAGCTCTTCTGTACATTTTCCAGGTTGAATGACTGAATGCTTAATTGTTTTATCATGAGGAATAATCAGACGTGGCAAAAGCAATGTTTACCGTCACCATAAGAAGGTGAATCAGGAGAACAACAAAAATGAACTGACAAAGTTTTACTATTCTTCTCCTCTTGCAATAAACAGGCGTTTTTGATTGCTTGCTTGACTGAATATTGGGAACATTCTGGTATCTCAACAAAAACTGTCATCGACATCGCGAAAATTATGTGAACAAAATCATATACAGCACTGAATTTGGGAATACTAATACCACGCAAATTTTAAGTAAATTAAACTTTTTTTCAATAATTTGCTGTTTTCTCTAAGGAGGGGAGGGGTCCAGATAAAAATTAGAAGACACTTACAGTCTTATCAACACTGAGGAGAATAAAAATTAGACGTAAAAAATTATGATATTATTGAGTAAGATACTGTTACTTCTTTTCGTCCTTAGGTAATGCCTGTCCAAAGGATTCCGGTATTAATAAGTAATAAGTACTGAATGAATGTAACGCTGAGTAGACGAGTGGCTGGTGGTATATCTGATTATTATTTGCTTGAAATGAAAATTAGAATAGACACATGTTTCTTAAAACAAAAGTTAAGATAGACTTAGGTTTAAGTTGGAACAGATTGGATAAAAAGGTGGTGGTACAGTAAAAAGTGAAAGAGCATATATCAACGAGAAAATGGAAGGAATGTTAGCTAAGGTTACAGACATGGAGGAAGGAGCATGTGAAAAGTATGAAAAATGCTACGATGGGGTAACAGGGACAACAGGAATTGTTTGTGGGTATAGGAAGGCAAGAACAGCGAACAGTAAAACATATATGTGGCAGGGACCGTTATATCTATATACATACATACATACATACATACATACATATATATATATATATATATATATATATATATATATATATATATATATATATATATACATAGCTCTGAGACAGCCTTTTCGTACTATAAGAATATTAATACCATTTTTAGCAGGAAAACAACGCAGTTAATTGATAGGATGAGTTATATCTTCATAACCATAATGATCGATGTTAATAATAGATGTACTTTACTATGATGTAGCATCAAAAAACTTTCTTTTCAGTTAAGTACGTATAAGAAGAGGCATAACATTTCTCTCAGCAGAAAAAAAAAAAAAATCGGCATCATCTTAATAATGATATAAGGAAAACTAGCAATTTTCAAGAATGCTACACATTTTGTTCATTTCTTACTGTTATTTTTTTCTTTTTAACAAAGGCATTTGCAAATGAGATACAGCGACACAAAGGGATATGAATAAAAGCAAACACTAAAACAAAAGGGGGCAAAAAGTGTGTTTACTTCAATTTCCCCGAATATGAAAAAGAGCGGAGTGGAGGAAGGTACTGTGACAAAATCAGGCCAGCTTACAAAAGAGAGGGAATATAAATTATTCTCCGAATACAAAGAAAATAAAAAATCAGATTAGAAAAAAGTTGTCTTTGGGATACAAGGAAATTAACAAAACCAAACTTTGCGCATATCAAATCACTTTATTTTCGTTACAACAGGGAAACTGAAGATACTTTCTTCTAAAATGCATGGACATTTTTAAAGCTGACGTTTTAAGTACATGGGAAATCCTTCTCGATAATATAGAGAGATTCAAAGTTTACGCATCGGAAGATAAATATAATACGCAACTCCAAACTTAAGGCTAATTAAAGAATACATTAAGAAGGAAACGAACTCTTTTCAGAAGACAATGAAGGCGCAAATCCATTCTTACGAGAGGAGAAGAACGCTGTGTAAGAAAGCACTATCTTTAACAAAACAAGATACTGAAAAAAGTGAAATTTTCTAAATACACAAGAGGGGTAAATTAAACTGCCAGTTTTCCAAGAGCAAACCCTTGTAATAGGATTGTTATCTATCCCATAACTTAAGGCAAAAACAATACCTAAAAGTTTAAACAACCGCTCCCCCCTCTTCTTTTCATTTTTTTTGTCGTTGGCAGCCGAGGGGTTTGCCAATACTTTCGGCACTGTGTTAAAAAATCCACCATGCTTTCAATGGAAAAATTACTTTTTATCATCACTGCTAGAACTATATCAACCTCAACTATAAGAAATACATTGCAAGCAGAGATATAAGCCTTCAAAATTCATTTTTTTATTTGATTTTATTCTATAAAAAGGCGTCACAACAAATATGGGCGTTGCCGTCGAACATTCTAAATAAATATCAAACCTGGTCACAATCACTAAATATGCAACGGCCTTGCAGTGAACGCGTCACTTATCGGTTGTCTAATACTTTTGAATACGACTTCCACTGAGATCCTTTTTGAAAATTTGAAATTCAGAATTTCTGCTTATCCTGTCGAACAAAGGAATGCCTCAAGGACTTTGACCTTTAATCTACGAAGAAACGTAGATCAAGAGGTCGTATTGTACAATAGCGCCTCTAATAGAGAAAATATTAATCTGCCATCTCTGTTCTCTGATACGACTCACTAAGAGAGCAACACATTGCAGACTCCAGTATATGCCTGGTTTGAGTTGCTTTTTCCACTGCTACTTAATAAAATTTGGATAAAGGTCCTCCAAAGGTAGATATTTTTTGTTTAGGTTAACCTATTCTTGTCCTGACTCCTACATTCAAGCATCCAGTAAAATTTGATTTTACCTCCCCTGCGCGTTAACAATAGTAAATGATTAAGTACATAAATAAAAATAGGGCTATGCAGCAGACTAAAAAGCAGCTGTCAGATGAAATATTCTGAATTAAGAACCTCACGGTGCCTCAAACGGTGAGAGCCAGCTTCAAAATCCCGTTACCATGGTAATGGGTTAAATATTAAAAGGAGCCTCTCCCGAAAGCATAAGCGAATTACTGATTTTTAAAGATTAACTTCTAAAAGGGATTATGTGATACGTTTTGAAAGGAACATCGATTTGAGCCTTTTAATAAAATTCACCTTCCTGATCAGAACCCTCTCTTTCTTTCGCAAACTGAATACCGTTCATTTGTTTCAAGAACCTTATGCTTGATGTGATCAATATCAGAAGTTTATTCTTTATTTCAAAACACTTTTATCTCGGTAAAAGATTTCTGACAACAGTGTTTCCTCTTAAGACCCTCTCTCCCCGAGAAGATTTTCAGTGTCATGTTAAATCACCTGTTAACCTCTGGCCCCAACAGCCAACCAGGTCCCCAAGGGCCCGGAGATCTCTTTACTTCAATTTCGAGTCCGCGTACCCACTGGAAATACGACGGTTCGTTTTCATACGGGCTAAACTTTACTGCATAACTTATGGGACTCTCAACCTTCAAGTTTTTAGCATGGGGCTGCTATAGTCATTTCCAGCCACACTCGGAATCTCTCTCTCTCTCTCTCTCTCTCTCTCTCTCTCTCTCTCTCTCTCTCGTGGAAAATATGAAAGGAAGTTGTTCTGAAGTAAGTTGAAAATGGAAATAAATAACAAAGACGAGAAGATGGAGGAAGAGCAGGAGGAACGAACGGTTAACCCCCCACCCTGCTTACCTCCACTCGATAAACCTTCATAAACGCAAAGCAGTCCAAAGGTGGCATGGACCATAAAAACCTATCCGGCTAAACCTATAAAAAGCGGGGGAAATGGGGTCTAAACCCGAAGGAATAGTGCAGCGTCTTGAAAGAGAGCAAGTTATAGAAATCAAAATACAAAAGAAGGAAGAGAATGCCACAGTTTCGATGTGGAGAGGGGAAAACAGAAAGGGCTCACCTGCTTCCTAATTGTCATCTTTTGAGAAAGCTTCTTAATCAATGCTAGAATTAAATTTCTTGTACTAACACCTATTTGACCAAGAATACTACTATTATAGCATATTTCATTATTACAACAAAAACTACAATAGTGATAAAATGACTATTAATAATAACTGCATTAATATTAACCATTCAAGAACGAAATCTGTCCTTCCTTCCGACGCAAACGTACACAGAGGAAGCAAAACAAAGCAAAGAGCCACAGGACGCTGAAAACCATTACATTTCTTTTGTTCCTTCGAAATATTAGGAAATATTTTTCTGCTAAGCGAACAGAGCTATTTCACACCCCGCCTCACTCACCTCGCTTTCTTCCTTTCCTTTTCAAGTTTATCTTTTTCAGCCGTTTCTTTTTATAATTCAGCACAAAATTATCTAAAAATCAATGATTACCTGAATGCTCAAGAAATGCTTCAGATGCGAATTTTTATTGGAGTGTGATCCGTCTTATATCTTCTTTAGAAGATGCTGACCTTTCCAACTATTTGTTTTTTTTTAAACTATAATAAGAGCCACAATAATGTAAAATCATAATGAAGAACTAAATTATATTGCTGGCTACTTCATAGCCTTTTTTTTAACATTACTTTTGAATTTCTATTTTTCAACAGCCTGATTTTGCATGCATTCTCTGAGAAGGCGTTCACGGTGACATAATTCTTTAAGCAAAGTTTGCTACGACAAATAAAGAATAAAGAACGGAGATCAAACCCATAGGAACTATAGACTTCCCTCTTTATAAAATAAATAACAAAAACGACAAAACTGAAAGAAAACAGCAATAACCACATCACGTGAAGGGGAACAAAAATGAGATGGCCATATTTAGAACTTCCCTGTTAAGGCTGAACCTAAATCAAGTTTCGTAGCCTGCGTAGTTTCCTTATTAGAAACCCAGAGTCGAATAGTCAAGCGGAAAGGAATACTTATTTGTCAAATCTGAAAACAATTGAAAATCCAAAGCTAGGTTTTAATAATGGACGTTAGGATAAATTCTTCCTTTTTACATGAAGATAACGAAAATTTGCTACCAAGAAAAAAATCAGTAAATAGCATTATTATTACTTCTATTATTACTAATATTACTTTGGTTGCTCTAGGGTTCCATTGCTCCCTATCGCCACTTGCACCTGACATTAAAACCTGTGGCAAGTTCAGGAAGCCGAGTGTTCATTTAAGAGCGGAAAATGAAAACCGATCTCGGAGCGGCAGAATAGGATGGAAAAATGTACATTGCCCGTAACATAGCAATAAAATACCCACCGAGCTTAAAATATCCATCAGGCGTAATATTACGGAGACGACGGCGATCTGAAATCCGATCAAGAAAACCAATGATGGGAGAAGTAATCGCTTATGGGAAATGGGGGATTCGATGGAGTGGTGTGAGTGGAGGAACCATCAAACTCAGGGTACGATGAGAAGAGGAGAAAGAGGAGGGATAGGAATACAAGAGAAGATTTCAGATACCTCCAGCTGTGGAGATGAGAAGAGGCTAATGTGGCTACATACCGGTAGTGTTCGACACTCGAGTCTTTCGAGTAAATCTTTTCTTTTGTTTGTTACTGATGGTTCCTAATGGCTGCGCAAAGACAACGCTACAGCTCAACACCAATGATACAGATAACTAATGGAAGATCAGAAATATACATATATGCAAATATCAATAATAATGGCGGCCTCTTAAGGTAACAATGAACTACTGCATAAATTGTTGAGACTATGAGTATAAACAGAAATCTGTGAAGGAAAACATTATCCCGACCCTTTCCCATCTCATTTCGTTCAAAATTTACAGCTACTAAGCTAATGTAATCTCCGGCGATTTGCCTCATAACTTAACACCTATAAAATGTGATTAAATCTTCGGGATTCCAGTTTACGATGTGATTATTTAAATTTTACCAACAACAGTGATGCTCGCGCCTTGCACAACAGGATCCAGCAAATCAACTTAGATATCGACGCCATAATAAAACTCATGAGGTATAATTGAGCGTTATTTGGCTGCTCAATCTAGATAAGCATTTAGAAAACATAAGCACGATGGAGAAATATACTGTAATTCCACAACAACAGCATGAACAAAAACTGTATATAATTATGTCTAAAAAATTAAAAAATAACAAACACACATACATACATCCATACATGTATGTATGTATGCATGCATATAAATATATATATATATATATATATATATATATATATATATATATATATATATATATATATATATATATATATATATATTAGTATAACACATGAAAGTGAAATTACTGAGTGCATGATCTTTCGCCTTTACTCTAAGGTATACTTAAGCACGGGTTTACAGTCATTTTTAAAGATTTGGCTTCATATTCATTGTGGTTATATATCCTTGTTTACATTGTAAAACAGATGTTAATTCCCATGATAAAAGTCAAATATAAAAACATAAATATATAATTAAAATAATTTTTAAAAATCTGTGTATCATTTATATAAACCTCTATATATATATATTTTATATATATATATATATATATATATATATACTCACAAGATTGAACCCAGGTCTTTCAGTGACCCAGTTGACTTAGGTTCCAACTTTTTTATAACTTGTGTGGTCTGACTGGCAGCGGTCTTGTCTTTCAATTGAAAGACCTGGGTTTGATCCTGATGTCAGTCAGAAATTTATTTCTGTTCCAGACGTGACTGTGTGTTGATTATTTCTATCATCATATGCACTCACAAAGGATATTTCGAATGAAATGCTGTCAACTGGGTCACTTGAGTCGGGAAGTTGGGGAAAACACGCTGGTATGCAAGACAGTTAGCATGCCCAAATAAAACCTTAGGCACAGTGGTACTTAGGTTCCAACTTCTTTTATGACGTGTGGCCTTGTTGGCAGCTGTCTTGTCTTTCAATTGAAAGACCTGGGTTCGATCCTGATGTGAGTCAGAAAATTATATATACTGTATATATATATATATATATATATATATATATATATATATATATATATATATACATATACATATATATATATATATACATACACACACAGAGGTTTCCTAAAATGAAACTTCTGAGTTCCATAATAACAAGGCTTACTGCTCTGAAGACTGCTGAACGTCCTACAACGCATAATGTGGGACGGAAGTCACGTCTATCTGGATTACAAGGATTAAATATTTGTAAGAAATTATAAGTACATTAATATTCATGTCGAGCATTTGAAGAGTCGATAACCAACGATGTTTTAATTCCAGTTCCCTTGTAAATTAGTCAATTAATCAAAGCGCTTCCACGTATTCTCCTTCCTGTCGTCATTCTAAGTATTATTTTACCCTTATCAATATATTTTACGTTTACTCATTCACACATGTAATAACCACGAAAATATGAGATCATTTGTCACAGCGCTGTGAGCAGTTAAAAATCTGAACCTTCCCTTTAGAAAAGTGTGCTAATGGACTTCACCCCTTAGGTGTTGACAGACTCGCATCTTGAAAAGAAGTGAGTTAAATGATTCAGGAAATGAATAAGAGGGAAGTGATTTATGGAAGCTCCGAAGATTAAAGGAACAGTGAGAAATTAAGGTCCTCCCAGTGGAATGTTTTCAGTACGTAACCACGGATCAGTAAATATTCAATGTTTATTTTATGATGAAAAAAAAAAAGTCTGTAAGACTTAACCAAGTTTAATATAAGTTCCTTATATTAGCGACAAAAAATATCGGATAAAACAATATTCTCCTCCGTTGAAGAGAGAGAGAGAGAGAGAGAGAGAGAGAGAGAGAGAGAGAGAGAGAGAGAGAGAGAGATTAATTAAAAACAAACTGGTATAACAACACATTTGGTTATCAATAACAAAAGAGAATTACGTACTCCCATACACTGCCGTCAAAATACCAACGGTCACTAAAGCCCGCCCACACACACACACACACACACACACGCACAGAGAGAGAGAGAGAGAGAGAGAGAGAGAGAGAGAGAGAGAGAGAGAGAGAGAGAGAGCGAGAGCGAGAAAAAGAGAGAGAGACAGGGCATAAAAAAACTTTTTTAATATCATGATAATTAGACTACCAGGCATCTCGAAAAGTAGTCCATCTTCAAACATGGAAAGTTAAAGGACCTACGAGCACCATGCCGCCGACGTTCATCATCGGAAATCTTCGCAAAGAAAACTTATACGAAATACTTTACTTTATCACACAGACGTCGTCCATGCCAATGAGGCAAACACAGGACCTCGTATCTGATTTACTAGATGTTAGGAAGTGAACCACACGTA
>NC_089758.1:11416733-11436733 GCF_040412425.1 Macrobrachium rosenbergii
TATGCAGAATTATAATCATACTTTTCATTCCTCTGTCTTTCTATCTGTCACACACACACACACGCGCACACACACGCACACACAAACACACAGACAAAGGTACAATGTCTCAACAATGTTCTAACTTGTATCCAGAGCGAAGGAAAACTATCAAATAATTCTTTGATTCGTCCGTCTCTTTCTTCCCAGAGAGAACGCTGCTTAGACCTCAGAGAAAAATTTATAACAATGCTCTAAAACCAAGACGTTATACTAAAATCATTCGCTGACGGTTCATTCGCCAAGGTGGCGAAATTCCTTTCTCTGTCTCTCTACTTTGGTGTAAAAACATGCTTTCAACTTCATTCTTTACATGGCGTGCCACGATTCATATTTAGGGAAGAGACCAAAAAACGGTCCACAGCCACAGTAGAAGAAAAATCTAAAAACATTTTCTCCATTTGCTCCTTTTTACGAACTAAAATCCTGGTGTAAAAGGGAAATGGTCTACCCCTTGCAGAATATTAATAAAAAATAAAGGACTGAGAATGAACAACTGCAACAACGACAAGAACACCACTGACATCTGAATAAAAACAAAAATATTACGTGAATCGATAGAAACCTTCACGAAAAATATACATAATTACAAATTAATCAAGCAACGCTGTTTCAATAATGTAGAATTCATCCTCAACGAAAAATGATATCATATGAAAAATTCATATTTTTTGCATGCATAAAAGGCAATAACCTGGAGTGCCACGTAACTTTGTTCCTTGCCTTTACATAAATCACGAGAAAAAGAGAGAGAGAGAGAGAGAGAGAGAGAGAGATTTCGTTCCAGTATCCTTATTTTGACATGATACTAATGTACTTTTCTCAAGATGAAAAATTTAGCAGCTGCTCATAAATCAGAAGCAGAGAGAGAGAGAGAGAGAGAGAGAGAGAGTACTTTCAAATGACATTTAAGCAATTTTCCTCGCTGGAGCCGAAAGCAGCAGCAGCAGCGCCAGCAGAGAGAGAGAGAGAGAGAGAGAGAGAGAGAGAGTATTTTCACATATGATACTTTTGCAATTTCCCTGTTGGGCCGTAAGCAGCAGCAGCAGCAGCAGAGAGAGAGAGAGAGAGAGAGAGAGAGAGAGAGAGAGAGAGAGAGAGAGAGAGAGACTCCGACTCCAGTGCCATTATTTTCAAATATGGTGCCATTGCAGCTGACTCTAATGGCGTCAGACATGTCTTCACACTTTCCGTTAGAAGAGATTTCCCAGTAAATTATTTTCCCCTCCCGAGAATATAATCATTTCCCCGGATATTCTTCCATTATTCATTTACTTTGTTTTTTCGTTTTATTTGTCCAAGGCTATTTGGATGGAAAAGAGGTACACTTCGTTCCACTGATTGTTTCAATGTGAATGTTTCATATATCAGCATCTAGCAGAGTTTTCATCATAAGACTGTTGCAATTTATGGCTGTATATCTAATCGTTCTGTGCTTATGCCCTCATATACATGCCACACATACATACATACATACATTATACATATAAATAAATGAATAAATATATATATATATAAATAATATATATATATATATATATATATATATATATATATATATATATATATATATATATATATATATATATATACACACACATACATATGTGTGTATTCAATATTAAGCCGTTTACCCTTAAAGGAAAGAATTCAGAGACAAAAACAACCCAACGAACACTGAATGCCACATTCATATTTTACTCTGTAAGAAACTTCCAAGAGAATAACTGCCTAATCCACACAAATATTTCACCAACAGTGCGTCGAAATTTCCTACACACCCTCTGCCATTCAACTCTTTCTTGCAAACACTGTCATGTTTACTGGACATTAAGACCCTTTCTTTCTTGTACCTCTCCCCGTCTATCCGTTTTTAAGTCTTCGTCTGTTTCTACCTTTTATCACTTCTGAATTATACACTTTTTAGCTATACGTCATCAGATCTGATCCATCATATATTAACATCTTCAATCTTTTATTATTTCATTTACATTCAACACACGCACTTTATTTTCATAAGGAAGTTCTGGCTTTACTGTCCCTTCACACGCTATTCCTTGCCTTTTGTTTCTCTCATTCTGCTGTTTTTTTCGCTTCTCTCTTCCTGCTATCAGCCGGTATAATTATTCCTAAATGCCAATACGACTCAATCACTTCCATCATTCCACCTTGCATCTCAACATTCATTTATCCATATCACTGCCACTGCTCACATTTCCTCTCAAAAGTTTCCCCCCCTCTGACAAACACTTTCAAACTCTTTTGTTAATTTCTTCAGTAACTTCAATATTCCCTATCAGAACTGTCATTTGCAACATAAATCATTCCTCAATCCATGTACAACTTATTCTCTTATTCCCAAACTTTGCACCAGTGTCTGTTGTCTTTTCTCTGACTTCTCCCATCACTTCATCAATAAAGATACTGAACAGCCACAAAGAGAGAAAACATACCCTGACTCATGCCTATATTTACATGAAAACCATTCTCTTTCTTTTCTACACACTCTAACTAATCATACCATAAACTGCCTTATTTCCGTTTTTTATCATAAGGTTTTCCTTTATCCATGTATCCCATATACGGTTTATTTCCCTTTACTTATAAAACTCTTACGTGAATATATCAAAACAAACACTTGATCCCCACGTGCTCTCTCTTGTCTAAATCCACATTGTTCTTTCATGTCGATCCTTCTGTTGCTGAAGTTCTATTAAATACATTCCATGGTATACTGCAGTATGCAATGTTATGCCCTTATAATTTGTTATAGCAGCTCTTATTACTTGTACCTTTATACTACGGAACAGTTATTCCCCTCACTCATCCCTTTAGAATCTCTGACTCATCAGGCACACCTTACACACTCCGGTCAGCAACTCAGTAACACTAACGCCACCGTGCATCACCTCATAGGTCATTCCATCAACTCCGGCGTCTTTCCAGTCTATAATCCGTTAATTGTCCTCTTTATTTCCAATGCTCCCTTCCATAAACATTCTCAACCTTTATGATAACAGATCAGTATCGACCTCTGAAATTTGAAAACCACAAATTGGAGAACAAATATATTCAGATACATACAGTGTGGGGCATAATGCTCCCTCTTTAGTGTGGAGACATTAAAGCTTAACTAATGTCTACAAACTGAAGAGGGAGCATGACGCTCCGAACTGTGTGTGCTTCATATTTTGTTCTCCAGTTTGTGGTTTTTTCAGAATTCCCAACATTTCACTAACCCCTTCCACCCTTACATCATTAAGCTCTGTCTCACATTTATCCTCCAAATTCAGCAGTTCTTGAAAATACTCACTCCATCGACGCGGTGCCCCATTCGTTTTGAAGAGCATCTCTCCACCTGCATCGTTTCCTCTGGGACACTTGTTCATTAACCTTTCTCCTTGCATTTACTTCCGTATAGAACAACTTTTTCTTCCAATCCTAAAGTATTTGTTCACCTTATCCCACCTATTTTTTTTATTACGTGCATTTTTTTCTCTTTCACTACATCCCCGACAATTTTATCTATCCATTATTTAAGGTGTAGCTGCATGACAGAACAAATGATCATATACACACACACATACACGCGCGTGCGCATACACATTTTACACGGGATATACAAAGTAAGAGAAGAGGAAATTGAATAGTTAAAATGGAAATGTTATTGGAGAAGGATCCCAGATGCATGCATAATATTTCAGATCGGCAATTTTAAATAATGCAAAAATAATCATAAACTGTCTGACGTTGGACTGAATTACGAAGGGGGATGTAGGCATTTTCATTTTGAAACTGGTGCTAATATTTGAGAACTGGATGTCTTACAAACAGATACTGAAAGGAAACAATGTCAGTAACATAATCTAAAAAGCTAGTTTCCTTGATTGAGGATTAAGTGTGGATCAGCTGCTCGAAGTAAATACCAAGGTAAATGCTATAGAACACAAAGAACTGATTAATTCCTAAAGCTCTAATTAATAGAAGTAGAACATATACAAATGTGTGTGTATATATATATATATATATATATATATATATATATATATATATATATATATATATATATATATATATATATATATATATACATATACATATACTGTATACAGTATATTGTATATACATACACACACATATACAATACATATAATACATATAATATATATATATATATATATATATATATATATATATATATATATATATATATATATATATATATATACATACATATACACACACAATAACATTTCCATTTTAACTATTCAGTTTCCTCTTTTCTTACTTAGTACATCCCATGTAAAATGTGTTTTGGTACTCAATCAACACCAGGCCTCAGGTTGGAGGAAATAATCAGAAGATATTATTATTATTATTATTATGCATAATAAGCACGCATTCATGAGGATCAAAACAAAAATGCCACGAACGTGTTAAGCGACCTTCTAGATAATAGCATGTCCTTATGTGAAATAAAGTGAAAAACAAACAAATAGAGAAAAATAATCAAACAGACAGACAACTGCACGGAAATGCTGGGAACCAAGTCAGACAACTACAGCAAAACTTGAAGGAACTCCAAGAGTAAGTAGCTTCATGACACTGTAGTTCAAGACTGGACAAAACCCGAAAGAAATTAAAGGCTGCAGACAACAAAGCCCAGATTAGAGGGACACGTGGTTATGTGGCCATTCAGGTGGAGGAAGAAAAATTCTCTTAAGAGAACAAACAACTTCGATAATTTCACTGAAATCAATGAAGATCGTCTACAAAGGAATCTGAACATTTAGTGTGACTAAGGGATTACTGTACGTCCAGAACATGTGTTTATTACCGAAGAATTATCGATCCAGATCGTAAACTAGCGTTAGTGTATCAAAGGTCCACTGTAACTTTAAAAAAAAAGATTAACAAATAATCAAACGAAATTCCAGTGCCCGGAAAACTTGTATATAAAGAATCACAAAATCGTTTTTGAGGCATCTGCATGAATCAATTTAACTTTACTAGTGAGAACATTACTAAAAATTATTTATTCACCCATTAAACTGTAGTGACAACTTAAAAAGTCTACATAAAAGCATTGCTTTCACAATTAGTCGGTGTTAACAACATGGTGCAGACAATAACACAAAAGGCGTAAATAAATTTGAACATCACACATGAGCCATGAATCCCTACTCTAACGAAATGTGCTCAACTCATTAATAAAAGGTCCTGCAATTAATTTCTCTCTCTCTCTCTCTCTCTCTCTCTCTCTCTCTCTCTCTCTCTCTCTCTCTCTCTCTCTCTCTCTATATATATATATATATATATATATATATATATATATATATATATATATATATATCTAGCCAAGGTACAATGCATTATACCTCGAAAATGTGTTGGAAGAACACGAAAGTGCTTGGTACTCCTTTTATTTTTCCTGTGGCCATGGCTAAATATATTGTCACGCGCTATTTAGTGACATATAAGCATATATATATATATATATATATATATATATATATATATATATATATATATATATATATATATACATATATATATATATACATATATGTGTGTGTGTATGTATATATATACAAACATATATATACTGTACATGTACGCGTACACATACTTTCTAAATTTACTGAAACTTTGGTAAGTTTGAATATGCATTTACTACCGCCTGAATAATCCACTGACGTTTAAAAGATTAGATATTCCTGTATATTTAATTACTTATATAACAACAGATTATGAACATAAGTCCATCTGTATATTCACACTGACTTTACATTTGACTGGTTCAAGAGGTACTTAATTTCTAATGGTTCAACTGTCAGAATTTTTCCTGGAAATGCCAGCATATAATATATGACTTTCCAACAATAAACACATACAGAATTAAAATTAGTAATGAGGCCACAAAAACACGTGTCTCAAACAATATCTAAAGAAAAAGGTGACAGCGCTGAATGACGTTATAACACATACGGCCTCACAGAAACCAATGTTTCTCAATGTTGAAAACACCAACACCATAATCGAACCACATAAACAGCAAATACTGAATAAAATTTCAATATGGAAATTGTCATATATCATTCTGGTCCACCCTTCAGCACACTCCCTCAATGAAACCTATTACCTCTGGACCCAGTCCCTCAAGACACTCCCAACACCTACCCATTGACAGGATTAATCCCCCCTTCCCTTCCACCCCTCTCTCCGGCCACCAAGCCATTCAGAGGGAGCGCCGTGCCACAGGTGCTGAATGCCGTCATTTTTCATCATCCCGTCACGTGCACAGCTAAAAATGGATATTCTCCTCTTTTCCTTCAGAGAGGAACGAGATGTAGAAGACGAAAATCCTGGCTATTTGTCATCCCGCGAGGCTCTTGCGACACTCGGCTTTTATGCTTTTTTTATAAACTAAATTCATAAGAGTCACTGCCGTGCTAAAAGTAAATATACGTGTTCCACCTGTAAAAAGAGCAACCTGTAATAATGATTGATTCTCAATTATACTAACACACACACATGTATGTATATATATATATATATATATATATATATATATATATATATATATATATATATATATATATATATATATATGCAAATAAACATACAGGCACACAATAAACAGTTTTAAGATTAAAATTTGGTGGGATGCTTTAATATTTTGCTCCTCTTAAAACTCGCTGATACTCATGTGTGTGTATGTATGTATGTGTATATAATATATATATATATATATATATATATATATATATATATATATATAGATATAGTATACTAGCATATATAATATATACATTATATATATATATATATATATATATATATATATATATATATATATATATATATATATATATATATATACTGTATATATAGATAGATAGTTAGAGAGATAGATAGACAGATATAAGCGCAAAATCAAAAAAAAATCAAACGTTTTAAGATTATAGTTTGGTAAGTTGCTTCGATTTTTTATATTAATAAAACTGGCTCAGAAACCTCTTACTTCACCATGTGGTTACCTCCTACGAACTGCTTGTCGACTGTTTTCCTGCTCGCAAAACTGCTTTCGCAATTTCACGCCAAGGTTTTTGCGCCTGTAAGTCGGAGCAAGTCTCAAGCCCAATTTACGCCTATTCATGGTAATTTCTCAGGTTTTTACGATCTCAAGCGATGTTTTCGTTAACTTGTTTTCAGTTTCTGTCTAAACAGTTTTAGTACCAAGGCTTTGCAAGAGCCAAGAAATATCAAACTGCGACCTACTGGTTTCGTAAAACTACTTATTAATAATAATTCGTCTTTCTCAGTGTTTGGATTCACTATGGTTATTATACCTGTTCGTTGGTGGTGTCGGCCTCTCTCTCTCTCCTCCAATTTTATGCCTCTTTGGTAATTTCTTATATTATTCATTCTCTTTCTTCCTGTATCTCTAGTCTGGCTTTTTCTCTCTTGTCATCTCTTTGCCTGTCAATCTGTTTTCCTTTCGGTTTAAGACTATTCTTCAAAGTTTGCCTAAGAGGGCGTAAAAGGTAAATATGTAAATAAACTCAGAATATCACCCAATGCAAATCAAAACAGTTCAAAAAAAATCTCAATCAAAGTAAAAGCCAATTACTCCCACAAATGTTGACGATAAAGAACAACCTACATAATGTAAGCATATATAAGCTCATTATTAACATAAAATAAAAGACAGGCGTACAAAGATTTAGATAAATATAATACTTACGTTGCCTACATAGACGGGAGAAATAAATATCTAACAGGAAACTAGTTCGGATTTCACATCCAAATATCACGTTTGAAAACTTTAAGAGTTAATCCGAACAGAATAGAGCCCGATTACAACATCGCAAAATAGAGCTCAATAGGATGAAGTAGATTGCTGTAGAGCGGAGCAAAACAGGTAGAGGTAAATAAATAAAAAAAAACTATAATACTACGACTACATAAACTGCACCGTAATACGAGAGTTTAGTAAGCGGTCGGGCTTGGCAGGTTGAAGGGTCTTTAAATATTTCGAAACGAGGCAGGGCATTGAAGAAACTGATGCCTCGTTTTTCAAACGTAGAGAGTTTCCTTTGTATTATACCTTGTTCAGAAGACTTTTTGGGTCTTGTTCTTTAGATGCTTTGATTAACAGAGAGAGAGAGAGAGAGAGAGAGAGAGAGAGAGAGAGAGAGAGAGAGAGAGCATTTTTCTTTCCAGGGGGATGAATATTACATCTTCGAGTCCCTTCTTTTTGCATTTGTGATGTCCTTTATCAAAAGGGAGCATTGATCACACAAAGCTGTACCTTCATCTTTTTCCCAGTGATCTCTTCATCTCCATCTGCAACCCACTGCAGTCGACTGACTACTAGGTACTAACATAGGCGCAATGGCCGTTCTCGGGAAACGGGACTACATCGATCTGTCTTCCCCGGGGAAATCCCCCGAGTGAGTAAGTTACGGTTCCGTTTAACCACTACAAAGAGTGTAATCAAAAAGTGACTGAAATGTGGCCTGCAGATGCAAATGAAAGGAAGAAGTTGAAGCTGAGGACATAAATTGTTTGCACAACAGCTGCCGAGTTAAGACTGAAATGCTGTGGAGATATGTACACACGCAAAAAAGTTTTTGTATTTGAAAAGACATATCAGAGTGTTTTGAGATGGTTTGGTCATGTGGAGAGAATAAAGGAGGATGGGTTGGTGATACAATTGTTTAATTCAAAAGTACTGAGATGGAGAAGAAGACCTACCTAACCCCTGGCGCAGTGTGAAGTGCTCCAATATCCATGAAGTGAAAGAGGGCATACATCATAGTTGAATGGCGCAGTGTGTAGAGAACGCGTAGCTAATGAAACTTCTGTATCACTGTAATAATGCCTAAGGTCGTGGAGTTATTCTGCACTGGGAGTTCATCCTCGGTTCAGATGTTAAGTATGATGGTGACAACTGAACTGTGTTTTCTCTGGAACCACCGAGTGTTAGAGGAAACCGCCTGACACAGACACACACACACATATATATGTATGTACGTATATATGTATGTATATATGTATATATATATATATATATATATATATATATATATATATATATATATATATATATATATATATATATATATATAAAATCATGTATTGATCAATGGCATTCTCGCCAATAAAAGACAGAGGTCCCTGGTGTGACTGCCGAAAGCAAGACAGGCTCCTTTAACAAATCACTTCATGGGCATCTATTAACTTAGACAGTGAACTGTGGTTGCTGAATAGAATGTTAGACAGAGGGCATATGACTAACGACTTCAAGCCTTTTTGCACAATCGCCCCTTAAATGAAAGGGATATATAATATATATATATATATATATATATATATTATATATATATATATATATATATATATATATATATATATATATATATATATATGTGTGTGTGTGTGTGTGTGTGTGTGTGTGTGTGTGTGTGTGTATACGGAAAACCAATTCACATTCTTTATTAAAAATCAGGCAAATATAAATAAACATACACAGCATTAACAATACGGACTTCAACTATACACTAAAGAGAAACCAAAAACAACTCGACAACGAACCCTGAAAGTAGTCATTTGCTAGAGTTTATGACTTCCAAATGGGCTCCTGTTGACCATTCCACCTGTTACGCCCACGATGTCGAAGGAATGATCTTCTCCTTCTCTCTTCCTCCTCCTCCTCCTCCAGAAGCTATTAAGGGCTTCCTCTCTCTACTCCATCAGGAGTTATTTCCTTCCCGTGGCAGGGAGGTGGAGGAAGAGAAAAAGAGGCGACGTTGGAGGACGAAGTGACGTCCTCTTTAAGTCGTTTGATTCAATCTTAGCGCAGATGATTTTTATGAACGCTGGGGATGGTTCCTGGGACAGAGGGGTGTCAACAGTAAGATTGTTGTCAATGTCACCACTGCTAACAGTGCAGCTCCTATGTTCGCTGATATAGCCTCTTGCAGTTAAGTCTGATATTTCTCAAATGTATAGATGCATTAAAATAAAAAAATATTTGAAACATAAATACACACACACAATATATGTGTGTGTGTATATATATATATATATATATATATATATATATATATATATATATATATATATATATATATATATATATATATATATATATATATATATATATAATATATATATATATATATATATATATATATATATATATTATCATGATAGCATTTCGGCTTTCTAAGAAATTCAACCCATGACCACTTGCTGGTGAAGTGAGCATTGTAACCACTGGACAAGATGAAGAATACACAGTCAGTCTGTGTGTGTGTGTGTGTGTGTGTGTGTGTGTGTGTGTGTGTGTGTGTGTGCGTAGGCTCATTTATTACAAAAAACAAAACCTAACAAATGAAGTTTCAGAATCTGAAAGACAAGCATCTTTTCTTGGAAAGACGACATTTTTGGTGCCTTCACGTGCTTTATGATTCTGTAAGCTCCCACAACTTCTGGCCCAAGAGGAATTCGTTCATTTGGCCGAACTTATGAAGACCCGGGATGGTGTTTGATTGAATTATTTCTGGATACTATGCCATTTTCTGATCCATTACCCGCGTTGTTCCTGCCTATTGTTGTTGTTGGTTTTGTTGTTTCGCCCGTTGTTGGTGTGTCGAGCTTCTCTTAAAGCTGCCATCGATTGTAAATACCTTCATCTCAGCCAGCACAGCTGGATGGGGATAGACATTTACCTGTGTTTGTTTGTTTGTCTGTTTGCCCACGAGGTATCTCGCTGATTTTTCGATGGATTTCATTAAATTTCATGAAAGGAGGAACTATTAGCTCAAGATTAGATTTTACGATGGGTTGGAATTACCATGTGGATTCGGAGATTTTTTTTTTTTTTGTCATTTCTTAATATCTACAAAATATTATCATCTCTCGACCTTAATGTGGAAATTCAGCCAGGTGTGACAAGCAAGGCTCTCCACATAAAAACTTCACGCAAATTGCATTTCAAAGATACAGTAAATTCAGTGACTGTACTATTTACAGATTCATAATTTTTTTCATCATAACTGCATAAAAGAGTAAGAGCTCTTATGCTCTCTACAACTAATCGTAATACTGCTAAAATAACTTCTATTAAAAAACAAACAACTCATGAAAAAGGCAGGTGAAAAATGTGCTGGTTGCCTATATTTTTCATTTCAAGTTCACGAAATTCATAGCATTTTGAAACAAACAATGACAACAACAACAACAACAACAAAGGCTCTTTCAGTAATTCCCCCGAAACCAACAACGGCTGGTAAGGCTGCAGGTTTTTTCTTTCCTTCTTTTTCCCGTAAATACAATATTATTTTTAGATACAGGCATAAAGGGGTACTGCGGCGGAACGCTATTATTATATAGTCTGGGGAACGTCTGAGAGAGAGAGAGAGAGAGAGAGAGAGAGAGAGAGAGAGAGAGAGAGAGAGAGAGAGAGAGAGAGAGACTGGACGCTTTAACAGTCTGGGGAAACGTCTAGGGGAGAGCGAGAAAGAGATAGATAAGTAGTGAATGCAGTCATTATACGGAGAAATATCTGAAAGAGAGAGAGAGAGAGAGAGAGAGAGAGAGAGAGAGAGAGAGAGAGAGAGAGAGAGAGAGAGAGAGAATCTTCATTAATAAAACAAAACTTAAATAGATTAGTGGAATATGCAACATCTCATTAAAAGTTACAACTTGTATACTTCAACAAATAAGAGAAAATAATAACGTGTTAACATGGCGAATAAAAAGCTCATTAATTAAGACTTAGAAAATATTTAATGAAAGTAGTTAGTAACTAGCGTCATCAACTAATAATATACTGCCACAAAATGTGAATAATCTCGTTTAAATTCTGGTCATTAGGAACTAGTTAGTTTCGATCGCTTTCCTTTCATAGCCACGAAGAAAATTATACAATACCGAAATATGGTTAAGCATATCTGGGTTACATTCCACGATAAACTAAAAGCTTTGAGCATCTTTTAATCTCTGATTAACTTGTACTAGGCTACACCTACAAATCCACCGCTTCCCATATATGGAATGGATATCCGTGACCCTCAGACTGAAAATTTTAGGTCCTTCAAATTTTTCAACACTGCGAGGCTTTGCAATTTCCTTCCCTTTTCCGTTTTCACAAACCATTGCAATCTCCCTTCATTTAACAAACAGGTTTATGGCTTCCACAGTCTTTATTCTGCAGCCCTCCTTTCTTACTACGAATCGGGCCGGGCTTCGGTTATGGTAATTATCATTCCCTTTCCATCACCTTCTAAATTAACAGGTATCTCATTTAGAAAAACCAAATACTTTTCAGCACTGGAACGTTTACCGGAAAGGTTCGTAATACAGGTAACTCATTATTCTTCAACGTCATATGAATAAAGTAAGGCAAGGGCAAAAATGTTTTCCTCATTCATTTTGAAGGTTATACCAACTGCAGAAAATCCTAAGCTATATTACAACACATAAAAATGGGAAAAAGCACGTTAAAACGAAGAAAAATAAATTACAATATTTCAACTTCTCGTCAACGAATTTTAGCATCTTCCTAAAGCAATTATGGAATATACCCTTTAAATATCCAATGAATACTGACAAAATAATGGAAAGAAATACAATAATGGATAGTAACATGAAGCTGCAAATAATAAAAATGAGGGCAACTCATAAAATTAATAACAAAATACTGTATGTTCATTAGAATAAATTTATGAACAAATAGAGATCAAGGCTTCCAACACTCTCAATATACCTTCACTGTGCCATCATTACTCGCGTAACTGATTACATGCAAGTGCTGTCGATTAATTTAACACACTCATAAAGCACCTATGTCAATTATTACAATGAATTAATCGCTTTCATAAATTCATACGGGAAGTGTCCTAATACTCTGCAGTCTTGTAGTAATTGTGATGCATTACAATTGCAACGTTATGAGAATAGAGTAATTAAGAATGGGAAAAGTGAAAAATAATACAATTTAGTTGCTTTTTCTAACGACCGTATTATTTACTCTCTAATGTTCTGGGGAGTTCAATTTCCAAAATAACTTGGATATCGATCTCTTCTTGGACTTTCATTTTGTTTCTTTCGAAGCAAAACTGTGAGCCCTGAGACATTACATCACCTCTCTCTCTCTCTCCGTTCTGAACTGTTTTAATTATACGACCCTCCGGCCGCCCTAAGGGACACCCGAACGTCGCGCGATAAAAACTCCACAGAAAACAAGAAGAAGAAGAAGAAGAAGAAGAAGACGAAGGAGAAGAAGAAGAAGAAGAAGAAGAAGAAGAAGAAGAAGAAGAAGAGAGACAGAAAGAGGGGAAATGAAGCGGAGGCGAAGGAAAAGGGGTCAAAAGAATGAAACAAAAGGGAGACGGTCTCGCATCTGGTGGATAATAAGACATCCCTGCTAATCTCCGTCCAAGTTCAGACTCCCCCTCTCCGTTCTTTTTCATACTATTAAAGAAGAAGAAGAAGAAGAAGAAGAAGAGAGAGAGAGAGAGAGAGAGAGAGAGAGAGAGAGTGGTTTGTGTTTCAGCAGAATACATGTTCAGGGAGAATAACAACATTTTAAGGATAACACTACAGCCTTTTTGAGAATAATAATCTCTACTAGAATTCTACATTTATAAGATTAGAAACCTCTGCTCTGCTCACACATGTTTATATCAACAAGAATATACATACATATCATGTGTAAGTAAATAAATATATATATATATATATATATATATATATATATATATATATATATATATATATATATATATATATATATATATATATATATATATATATATATATATATGCTATTGAAAATTTTTTTATTTCTTTGGTTTCATTTAAATCTAAACTACCGTGCTCTAAAACATGATTTTAAATAGCCTTTTAAACACAAAATCAACTCGGCAACTGGACTTTATTTTTGAAAAATAAAACACCGTTTCACAACGATTTTAAAGTTATATAACCGGTGATAAAAACAAAACAATCGAGTCTTATATACTGACGTTAATAAACTAAATTATCCTCAAAGTCACACATAAAAGAAATCCATACAGAAAATGAATACATATCCTTTATGCTTTGTAAACTCAGGTAATCATTTAGTGTATGTATGTATGTATGTATGTATGTATATCTATAACAATATATATATATATATATATATATATATTTCAACTGTTTTATTTTAAATACTTTGCAGATTTCTGCAAGCTCGACTCAAATATCTGAGGTATGCTTTTACGGGGAATGTGGACTGTAGACAAAACGGGAATGTGGACTGTAGACAAAGGAAAAATGATTAAAAGGAAACCATAAAGTTGAAGAGGAATCGACAAAATAGAGCGAAAAATAAAAATCGCATGTAACATGGAAGAGATAACGGGGCTTTGTTTGTTTGTTGTATGTGTTGCATACACGAGATTTGACGCTCGTGGCAATAGTTATTTCATTCCTCTTTTCCCTATAAATTTATTTCTTCCATTTCTCTATCCATTCTCTCCCCCCGTCTTTCTGTCATGCATTTGGCCCAAACGAACTCACAATCACCCTGTTTCCTCGTCAGCGTGTACAATGCAAATAAAAGAAAAAAGTTTTCCATTGTCTTCGTTTTCTTTTGTGTCTTCATTCGGTTTCATCTTTTATTGAATCCATTCGCCACCATTGTCAGGACAACGAACCTCCTCGGCCGACCCCTCAAGTCTTGTCGTCCGTCCACTCTCTGGCCTCCCCCCCTCCCACCCCCCATCCATTTATCCCTGTCGGTAACTTCCTCCTTCCCTCCTGGCAATGTTTGTACCTTCTTTCTTTTCACTCCAACAGCAAAAGTTTCCTCTCTCTGTCAATAACTTCCTTTCTGTTTATAACTTCTCCGTACCAGGCCCTCATATGAAGTCCGTTCTTCATCGCTTATCTGTGACTTCTCAAACTCCTTTACCCCTTCCTCATTTTTTTGTAGATACGTCGTCCTTCCCAGAAAGAGTTTTCCTACAAGTAACTTTGTATTTCCTCAACTTTCCATAACTTCGTAAGTCTTTATCCTTTCTTCTTGATATCTTCCTCCCTCCCATCAACCTCCAGGCATTGTAAATATGTTTGATAACCAACAAATCTCTCAAATTCGACAAAACTTCCCAAGGAGCATCGTCTCATTAAGTAATTAACAAAATCAAAAGAGAAAGGTAATAACATTTTAATGGTTAGTTACATAAACTTAATCAAAACAGACGATATTTCTAAAGTAAAAAAATAACAAAATTGCATCATGACATATACAGCAAAATCACGAACCTACCTTCATCAACAGATCGACGAGGCAAAGAAGGGCAGCAGAAATGAACAAAATTGCAATAAAAAGGCATCATACTGTCAGAAAGAAAAGTAATACAATATCATTACTAAATTAACGGAACTAACAAAGAAAATGAACATACTCTGACAGCGATACATTAACGGAAAACGAACACAAACTCGAGACTAAATCCAGTTTGGCGGACGTTGGTGCATGTGACAACCCCACCACCGATCCCCTCACAATCAGAGGAGGTCAAACCATAATGGCAATTGGCAATTCCTCTAATGATCGACTCTATACAACAACGGGTCCCTTTTGAATTCCTCCCATCAACCCCAAACCCCTGAATCCCCACTCTCTTTTTTTCCTTTCACTCAAACCACCAGGCGCATGAGGATTTTTTTTATTGTTGTTTTATTTTCTTTACCTTTCTTTCTTGTTTTGTTTGCAAGTGCGTTTATACAAAGAACGCGTATCGGTGTTTGGTTTTGATCTGGTGTTTATCGGGCGCTTTCCTGTTTGCTCGAGACCAAAGCTTTTATTTTTTTAAATAGTTTTTGTTATGAAATCTGCACTTCTGGCGTTGAATTGTCACACTGGTTTCGCTTTCAAGTCCCTTTTTACCAAATTTTTGCATAAGGAAACTCAGCCATAACGCCAAAATAACATATAAAGGAAAAATGAAATTATACAAAAGTAGAAGATAAAAAGTGAACAGCACAAGTACATACACATGTAACATAAAACGAGCAAGTAAATAAAATTATACAAAAGTTATACATAACTACAATCTCATGAATAAACAAATAAGAGAAAAAATATGGTCTCATAATTTCCTCTGCATATTATTATTTTCATACTTTCTTCCTCAACAATCTCTCCTCTCTCTCTTTCTCTCTCTCTCTCTCTTTGCGTGAAATACTCTAATACGCAGATTTACGAGAAGATAAGCCCTAACGGGCATATAATAGCTTAATGAAGTCTTTTACGGAAGCTTTCCTTGGGCCAGAAATATATGAATATGACGAAAGATGATATCGTTTGCTATAAAAATAATAAACGGTCATAAAAAATATATGGTATTAATAAAATCTATCTGCGGAGATCGTTTGTAGATATGGTGAGGGCGAGAAGGGGGCGGTTTTTTTGTGTGTTATATCAGCGTCACAATACCAAAGATCAGTACAAGTGGCCTAGAAAACGAGTGATACTATTTTTAGGCTACAACACAGATAAAATTAGCAGCGTTAAAACTATCCTTAACGTGAGCTGTTCCCCAGAGAAAGGAAGTTAACTCTCTCTCTCTCTCTCTATTCACCATATGCAAGGGCAAATTTACGTGTTCCTTAAACTCAGAAAAGAATAACAGCAACATGCTTCTTATTTATCAGAAATTACTCTTTGATTATAAACAGATGTTATAAGACTTTACTAAAATTTCTCGTCCCTCAAGATGAAATCTTTGCCGTTCTAATATGAACATCGGAATTAATCGCAGTAACTCTGGCCCCGAAGAGGATGGAAAAGAGAGGCAAAAAGAAATGGAAAAAGTCCATGAAGCACTGATTGCTTGATTAGTTTATATTGGATTGGACTGTATTATAGAATTTAAACCAAAGGCCAAGCACTAGGAACTATGAGGTCATTCAGCGCTGAAAGGGAAATTGACAGTAAGGTTTGAAAGGTGCAACAGAAGAAAAACCTCGCAGTTGCGCTGTGAAACAATTGTTAAGAGAGGGTGGAAAGTCAGATGGAAGAAAGAGAATATGAACAGAGGTACAGAATAAGGAATGAAAGAGGTTGCAGCTAGGGGCCGAAGGGACACTGCAAAGAACCTCAAGTAATGGCTACGGTGCACCACGTGAGGTGCACTAACGGCACTAACCCCCCCTTGAGGGGTTTAGTTTATATTAACGTATCGTTACAACATTAAAAGTTATGGGCGCCAAATCGAAGTTTTCTGCTAAAAGTAAATGTCTAACATGAAGAGAGGAGAAAGAGAATTAACGCACAACTTAAAAGAAATGAGACGCCCTAAATTAGACAATAAAAACGAGTGTTTAGAGAGAGAGAGAGAGAGAGAGAGAGAGAGAGAGAGAGAGAGAGAGAGAGAGAGAGAGAGACCTGAAATCTACCTCCAGTACCAAGAAACCCCCGGCTCCTTAATTCAAAATCCTCTCCTTAAAAGTCTGCGTCCGTGAGAAAACACGGGAGAGTCTTTAAAATTTCCGCGTCCATTCCTCTTTCTGGTGCGGGATAAGGGGAGCCTAAATTAGATGGAGCCTCGTAAGGCCCAGCGCACCAGCTTCGGTTTTATACCGGAGCCATAAAACATGATTAAGGAGGCGTCGTCTGGAAGCACCTGCATGCAAATGAGCTTTTTTACGGGTAACCTCCTGTTTTCCCTCTTTTTTTTTTACGTGTTTTTCTTATTAGGAATGGGTTTGGTGGGAGAGTGAGAATTCATTTTGAGATATTGCTTATTTAATCCTTCTTTCAGTGCTAATATTTCGCACATACAAAAATACAGGTTCTAAACGTGCGTATGTGCAGTAGATTGCTGTCCATATTCGCTTCACTACCGAAACGGCCGCGGTTCGAATACTGGGCGAGGGGAGCTCTTCAGACAAGTTCAGTTGCAGTCCATCATGATTCTGTTAACATAAGCTGTGAATGTTTACTTGGTCGTTAGTTAACTGTGATGGATCACAACTAGGGTAGAAAAAAAGAATGGGTTTAACAACTTCACAAGATAAAAAAACATTAGTTTAACAACTTCATCCCAACAGGTTTATTAAAAACCGGGAGGGCAGTATCTTTCGGAGTCACCCCATCTAAAAGGAAAGTGGCCAATGGTGAAAACAATTGTATGTAAAGAAATCAAACTATAAAGTCCAATGCTCTTTCGTATGCATGTTTATGGGCTCAATCCTCAGGAGGAACGTAAGAGTGGCTGAGGTGAAAGATATATAAATGTATATATACAAATAAATGGTATACTAATGCGTGCCTTTATTCTAGACGTACATTATCACACTCATTTTCAAGTGAAGGCGAATATTTCCTTGATATAATTGGAAAAGTCACAGAGACGGCATGAGGAAGAACTGGAGTACTCATCAGGATGCTTTGATGAATGTACAGAGCCAGCGAAGTAAACAGAACTGGAATCATGTTAATCACTGATACATTACAATTGCAATAAAAACAGTCAGAACAGTATTTTCTGTGAAAGCATGGAAAAACAGGCCGTACCCCCGCCCTTCTCTCTCCAGAATACGAGTATAGGGTCTGAAATGCAACTTAAATAAGTACATAAAAGAAATTTTGTTCAAGTTGATATTAGCATCACCAAAAACAGTGAACATATATCATAGTGTTAACGAACCTAACTCTCACATATACCAACTAAAGTCAATCACCCTATTCCACATTGTCATTAATTTTCATCTGAATTGCCTTCTGAATGATCACACTGGTAGATTAACAATTTGCACATTCTAATAATTCCTCCTAAATGGGGAGTAAAATATATGTCCATTTAATACCTCATCAACTATTCACCAAATAACCGCACAGGCCCTATTAATACCCACGACTATCGAGAAACCATAATATATGCAAATGCATCGCGAATGGACGATAACAGCCCCACGCATCACTCGAGGTGCTTTTTCCGTTGCTTTCAGAATAATACTGCCTTTCGAATTAAACTAAAATAATACATATCTAACTATTCTTACATGATTTTGAGGAAACTATGTAGTGCATATTTTTCTCGAATGATGTGAAGTTTTCTTGATAAACACGTAGCATATTTTAAGTAGAATGTTTTCACAACTTCAGCAAAAATATACCAAGTGCTTTAAAACACACAGAAAAATACAACGTTGAAACATTTAATGCAACTGGAAAGCATAAAACGAGTCGCTGAACTGAGTGGGAGGGTATACTATCAGCGTGGAAGTTACTGAGAAGAAAAAATGAAGTAAAAACGAAAATTAAAAAATACAGATGATTGAGAGCACCCCTTCTGCGATTTTCCAAAACAATTGAGGTCCTCGGTTCTATCGTTGAAACTAGTGAAACGACATATTCAAAATCGTTAGAGTAATTCATATCAACGTGTAATGCTTGCACTTTTTACACGCGCGCGCGCACACACACATAATTATACACAATATATATATATATATATATATATATATATATATATATATATATATATATATATATATATATATATATATATATAAATGAATAGGCCACGAGGGCTCAGTATATTTAAAAAAAAATAGGATTCCTGAAATTGGCGCTAGACCTACGGAGTCTGGTGTGAACGGTAATTAGTCAAAATTAGTCTCGACATGAAAGCAAAGCTGGTGGCAGCACGGGCGATCGTTCCTTTCTCGACCATTTACTCGTTCATTTGTTTTACTCTGAATGTAAAATCCGAAGAAAAATCGGGGAAGAGGGAGAGTGTGCTATAAATGAAAAACAGAGAAAAATTTTAACATTCATCTTCACATCTGTTATTAAGAATACATTCAAAATGATCTGTTTTCACTTTTAATTAGCATTACGGGAAACGGGTTAAGTTCAACGTGCTACTTATGACTACTGACATTTTAGG
>NC_089758.1:11441733-11474233 GCF_040412425.1 Macrobrachium rosenbergii
ATATATATATATATATATATATATATATATATATATGTATGTATATGTGTTTGTGTGAATGTGTGTGTGTGTGTGTGTGTGTGTGTGTGTGTGTGTGTGTGTGTGTGTGTATTCCCCTTGGAGGGAATAGGACCATGAGTAACTTTCCGGTTTTCAGCAAGTATTCATAGAATGAGGTTGTTTGCCCCACCCCGTGGATGCTCAAGTGGACTAGGTGCCAAAAGTGCCTGCCTTTCTTTCCCGGTGCCCAGTCCAAGTACTGACCAGACTCAACGTTGTCGGATGACCTTGATCGAGAGGCCAGCGGATAGAGAACATAATGCTACACCTTCTGAAGCTACTCCCTCCATCTCATACATACATACATGCAAATACACACATACACACTCTGTACATACTGACAGATATATCTACAGACATACATACATATATACATACATACATACACACACACACACACACACACACACATATATATACATATATATATATATATATATATATATATATATATATATACACATACATACAAATGTACTCATAATATACTAAATTGTTTTACTACTTCGTGATATATCAGGATGTGCTATCAAAATAAAAAAAAACCCATTTCTCGCCCACAGTAACTACACTATCAAATCGAGAAGCAAAAACAAAAATGTCTGACCGAGAAGGATATGACCTTTCATTCCATTACAGTAATTTGAATTAGGCCACAAAATTTAGGATCTGACTAAAGTGCATTCATGCATTCGGAAGATATGACTCATACATTAATACACCCAGGGCAATCAGAAAACGTATGAATCAACAAAATGAAAGGTAAGAATCGGAAATGAGAAAGTAGAGGAGTACACAGTATTCAGTATTAAATAAGATAAACACCTGAAACCGTTAAACATAATAAAAATGGAAACGTAAATATCAACATATAAATGAAAGCTACTAAGGTAACACACAAAACAGATTCCCACAAACATATGTGAAACAGCAATCGAGAACATCAACATAGCAACGAAAGCAATAAAACCCAATCGAATACCTGTGAACTGAAAAACGGCATTGCCAACCCCAGAACGAAAGCAATGAAAGTAAATGAAAATAACGATACATACCACATCCCCAGCTATTCTGTAAACAAACACAAAGAACAAACGAAGCGACTGAAGAAGGCATTCACCTCCTCAGGTAAACAAGCCGAGCGGGAGGAGGAACATCAGCGAGTGCATCATCGCCTCGGAAGCAAGGAAGGAAGGAAAGCAGGCAGGCAGACGGGGTCAGGAACCCAGCCAGACGGGAACCACCATTTCAGACAAAACGAATGTATCCGGAAGAGAGAACAAGGAGGGTGTTTTGGGACACTGTCGGCGGGAGGGGGTTGGGAGGAAGGGGCACCACCAAAGGAAAAACGGTTGAAAAAATGTGGGTCGGTGGGGGTACTTCTTGAAGAAGAGGAGGGCAGGTGCGAGAGGCCCACTCTTGGCACTGGCCTGTCACCAAGTGCCAACATCAAAGCGGAGGTAATGAAGGCATTGAAATGCTGGTTTTAACAAGACCTTTTATCGGGGAATGTTTGATGTGGAGAGCATTTACGGCTCTATTGTCGCCGGCATGTTCGACGTTAGATGGTTGACGATTGTCTCGGAGCGAGGGATACCCGCGGTGGAAGAGAGGGGGAGGAGGAGGGAGAAGGGAAGGACACGAAGAATACAGAGGAGGAGGGGAGGGGGCAAGGGGAGAATGAAACTCAAAGCCCCTGTTGCCGGGGCTTTTGATGAAGTCCAACTTGCCCCCAGCTTTGATGAGGACAATGGCGACGATGTTTCGAAGCCTGTCTTTCCTGTAATAAGGCATTTTTACCTTGTTGGATACTCGGGAGAATATTAGAAATTCATTGGGAAAAATTCTTTCTCTTTCTTTCTGTCTGCATCTCTTTTGACCTCACGAGAACATCAGAAGAAACAGAAGAGTATTTTTGGGGGTGGGGGTGGAGGGTTGGAGGTGAAGTCCGTGCCTAGTCTTTGGTATCGATTCCTTTGAAGATGGTTCTTTGATGAGCAGAATATTCTCCCGGTGTCGGAAACCACTAAAGGACTGGTTCCAAGGGCTAATTTTACCTTCAACTATCCCAGTTTGAGTAATATCAAGATCCGACCATGGGGTGGATTGTCACAATAAATACTACTGGGATTATTTTGTCTTGTGCTTCATTTATTCTTCTATCAGCAACACGTTGCTGTATTTGAGGAAGCCTTTCCAAGCGGCCTTTTTGTTCCCCGATGTCTCGAATTTGCTGCATTCTCTCTTCACCTTTGGGTAAAAAAAAAAAAAAAAGTGTTTTCTTCTGTAAAAACCATAACACATGTATTTGAGAATTCAACCGTGAATACTGTAAAAGAGTCAACATCACTCATTTATACTCAGTGCCAACAAACAGTTGATGACACGATACCGTCACAAAGCTGACGCATTAACATTTAGTGTAGTCAAACATTGTGAACTGATTCTACAAAACACTGATTAACCTGATTTGATATGATTGTTAACACTACATAATTTAGCACTTGTCAAGGAAGCGTGGATAGTTTGCCATACACGTGTCATATAATATAGATATGCACACACACATACGTAGTCTTTCTCTTTCTCTCTTGATAAAATAATTGGACTAATGATCGTAGACTGAGAGAATTGTTGGCAACGCTGCCAGGCATTACAAGAAGGAAAAGAAGCAGAGTTTAAACATAAGAAGCCAAAAATGCAGATCTCGAATGTCTTTATGTTGTCAGAAGGTGCCCGATTGATCTGAATTAATTGAATCATTTCGCGACATCACTTAATGTTTGGAAAGCTATGGAAAAAGAAAAAAAATACATTATTTCACTGATGCTGCCCTTCCCTTTCCCTTTCAGCTTTCTATCAAATAAGGGGGCAAATGAAAAATGTGAAATAGAATTTATAATAGCGGAATTAATAGAGGTTCATGCTGTTGCAAAGGATTTGCTTTGTCTCTAAAAATAAAGTCATGAAGAGCCTCTACAGCTGGAAGGATAGGATTTCAAAAATCGCATTTTTGGCTCCCGCGCAACGCAGGAAGCGCAAAGCCCAAATCGGATTAAAATGGATATCATGATGATCTTAATTAAGCTCTCGACTAATCAAAGATCTTATTTTTCGGTTTCGGGCTTAGACGGATAAAAAGAGACACTCTTTCTCCATGCCACAGATGCAGTTTTGACTCTCAGGCAACGAAGGAAAACCGAATTATGTTAAAAAGCATATCTTCAAGATCATCACCTACGGACGATTTTAAACTTATCTTATTTTTGTGTTTCTGGCTTCAATTTTGGGAGGATTTAACGGACATAAAGTGATACAAATATCTTTATATGATACAGATTAATGCTGCTGCTAGCACTACTATAATTATTCATTTGATACGAATAGTGCCTTGCTATTTTCACTTTTTCCCTTAAACGGATAAGTGCTATACTTTTTGTTCAGTACTTGGGATAAAATCATCATACCAGATATTTCCTACGATTCCCCGGCAGAATCACCCCAAAATCTGATAGAAATTCACTTCCAAGTTATTTCCAAATATCGTCAGAATAAATACTTTGTCAATTACTAACCTCAGTATCTTAAAGCAACAGACTGATTGGACGGACAAGCTGCTGCCCTTACGAAGCCCTGGACCAAGAGAAACAACGTAAAAAATTACGTCATCCATTCTTTATTGCCTTACTTTCTTTATTTTTATTCTTAACCGCACTTTCCTCTTCTGATAATTTGGATTTTCTGATCTCGTTAACTTTCTCGAGGACTGGTTCACAGGCTTGAAAGTGGTCCAACCTTTCGGTTTCTCAAAAAGTCTTTCAGGGATAAGGATACTAATCTATCCTCACAGACTTTCTTCTCCCAAACAGTGGCTGGTACCCATTTATATTTGGGTGGAATAGTGGGCAGCAACAGGAGGTAAATTTCACACCTACCAAACGTGAACCAAGAGCTGTACGACTCTGCCACCCACAGGCAGACAGACAGACAGACAGACACACACACATACTGATATTTGTGTGTGCATGTGAGGCAGAGTGGTCCAGCTCTTGGTTCACGATTTTATATATATATATATATATATATATATATATATATATATATATATATATATATATTTATTTATATATTATATAATGTATATTATAAATAGGTATTCTATAAGGTTTTGAATATTAATATATATATATATATATATATATATATGATGTGTATACTATAAATGGGTATTCTCTAAAGACTGTCAATATAAGGCTTTTGTGAATGAATATATATATATATATATATATATATATATATATATATATATATATATATATATATATATATATATATATATTCTTCTTCGTTTTAACGTATATTTTTCCCATTTTTTTCCCATATATGGGGTAAGCACGATGCCTTCTTTTGAAGGACCTTTGATTTGGCGGTGGGTTAGGCCGTAGCCTCGATCGGCTGCCCTGCCTGACATCGCTTAGACCCCAGTAACGAATGTGTACATGTATTGTACCAAATCCCCAGCTCCCTTTCTCCCAGCAGCGAGAACTGGGTGGTTAGGTCGACAGTTCGAGACGTGTGAGGTGTCTGTTATGTTTTTAGAAGATGATGGAGTGGCTTTGTTTATGTGTGTATTAGTCTGTAACACCCATTTGCTTTCAGCTAACCTATCCGTTGATTACATACGTAATCCTTGGGTGTCTACACAGATAGCAAAGTGTCCGCCTTTTCTGACCGTTCGGCTGCGGGGACTGAACCCTCGCCACAGACCTCTATGAAGTCTGAGGTTGCTGCTCTACCAACTGAGCCATCGAGGCTCCATGAATATGAAAATATATATATATATATATATATATATATATATATATATATATATATATATATATATATATATATATATATATATATATACTGTGATGTTTGGAGTCTTTAGAGAACCCACATTTATGCGCTGAGAGAGAGAGAGAGAGAGAGAGAGAGAGAGAGAGAGAGAGCGAATGCTCGTATGAATAAAGTGGAAATTTTGTGCACAAACAAATATACATCTACGTGTAGTTTTCATCACTGAGAAACAACTAATACGGTCTAACGTCGGAATTTTTGTCCATATCAAATGTGCAATCATTGGCTTTATCGACCCCGAATACTGATGGGCAATATTTCAATGTTCCTCAATTAACCTTAATGAAACGTCGAACGTAATGGCATTTAAATTTCCAAAAAGAGACTGCAGCAGAGAGAGAGAGAGAGAGAGAGAGAGAGAGAGAGAGAGAGAACAATGGATGTCTAGTAATATATTTGTGGGCGTGTGTTTTCAGTATACACATTATCCTCTTTACTACGGTGGCCCCATTGGTGCCAGCCTTCTGGCTCTCAACAAGTGTGTGGGATGAGGGTGTTGGCCCCACGCCCTGGCCCAAGAATTCTCATGGATTTTGTGTGCTGACGGCCTCACACACTTGCTGGCGGCTCCCTATTCAAACAGTGAACAGATCCAACTTTGATTATCATCGCCAGCAACAATGAAATCTGTCAAGGGTTGTGGATTCCTTGGAGGAAGAAATTCTCCTCCTCTGAGGCTAACAACACTTTTGTAACGGCATGAAGTGACTATTACGAAATGGCCATTACATAAGCCAGACGCCCATATCAGATCATTATGACAAGAAGATAAAGGAAAAAAAAATACTTAAAAAGTGGTTTAAAAATGAAAATGGATATATTAAAAACAAGATAAATGATCAAGCTTTTGCAAAGCATAATTTCAAGGTCTATCTACAAACGTTCCTGTGAGAATACTATCAGCGGTATGCTAGATTACACGCGCAGACACTTTCCGCTCAACGTGCGGTTTCACAAAATCCTTGAACTACATGTATCACAAAAATCAAGTTCTTGCTGCTATTATCATTATATACCTCAAAATAAATGGCAAAAGAAACTAAACCTACAATCACTAAAAGCTGAGACACTATATACTAAACGTCCAAGAAAATAAATGAGAGTTGCAGAGCATTGTAATGTTTAACAGAAAGCACGGAATAGATTACTATAATTATCTGCAGCCATTGGAAGCAGAAAAGATATCCCGATAAACTCCAGAGCCATGCGGATATAATATTATGAGCCTAGAGAAATGTTTGAACTTAGAGAACACGAACAGAAGGTTTATTAATTCCATCCCATGACAAGTGGCCGCGAAAGGGTTTTAACAATTACTTGATATGTCGGGGAGTGACAACCCGTTATAAAATTTTCTTCTACGAACGACAGGCAACAGGGGCCTCATAAAATTCACTGAAATGGTTCAGAATGTTAAATTTCCACCTGTCACTCCGGGTAGTAAGGATTCAAATAAACGGAAAAGATTGTCTTTGTACCGGCAAGAAAATACTTCTCATCCGGTATCTAGTTTTATGAAGCTGTTAATAAGGAATTTGTTCACTACGGCGGGGAAAGGAAGTATGTATGTATGTATGTATGTGTATATATATGTGTGTGTGTGTGTGTATTTACATTTGCTTTTCCTCTTTGAGGATGCGGCTCTATGAGTTATATTCTGGTTCTCAGCCATACTTTTTGGGAAAAGCTTCCTAATCCCATGCTCCTCTCCGCACTGGTTACGACCTACCGCGGTTGCCTAACGGCCATGAACTCAAACATAATTCATTGCATAGGTCAACAAAAGGATATAATACCAAATTTTCAAACTATATCCGCAGTGGCCAGAAGTGGGACGCTGTACACCACGTAAGCATGGCTATTTTCCTTTTAAAGGGTATTCTTCCGATTGACAATTGACAACCATGTATATGTATATATATATATATATATATATATATATATATATATATATAAAAACAGAGAGAGAGAGAGAGAGAGAGAGAGAGAGAGAGAGAGAGAGAGAGAGAGAGAGAGAGAGAGAGAGAGATAAACTTAGAACTAAACCACATTTATTATGGAAAAGGCGTTGGGTGCTTTAAATTAGCATTTTATTACCCAACCATATAAATGATTTAAATCATCCTATTCCAAAAAGTAAATAAAGATCCCTGGATCAAAACTCTACTCGAGCACAGGAGCAACAAAGACATACTACTTTACGATGAATTCCGAGAACATCTTCATTTCCAGCGTAATGAATAATTCGGAACCAACATATCACAACTTGCCGGCAAATAATGAAAAATAAATCTTCTTCAAAACATAGGATTCGTGTATCATTGTGTGTTTTGACGTTCAGACCTCTGACATTTTCTCAGATACCAGGAATAGCGTCACTCCTGAATAATTCATCGTTCTGCCAGACCTAGTAATTGCGGCACCGCGTCAAAAGAACGAAAATAGGCAATTTAGATTAAACAGTGTGAGAATTATACGTTTTACATATTTAATTCGTTACTTATTTAATTCACTAACAGTTCTCACTCTGTAAATGTTAAATTCTCGTACTGCTACTAAATTCACTATCATTATTATAAGCGTTTTATACCGTAGAAATTGCTCCCCGGTTCAGCTATTTATGGGCTTGTTTTCCTCACATTACTGGTCTTCTCTTTTAGCAAAATATCATATTTCTAAATTACCGTTACCGTAGTGACGTACACTGATAAACGAGAGAGAGAGAGAGAGAGAGAGAGAGAGAGAGAGAGAGAGAGAGAGAGAGAGAGAGAGAGAGAGAGAGATTTCTCTATCATTCGTTTAGCTATCAGTTAGTATGTAAAGCGCTCTTTCGGGTTATTTTAACATCATGAAATTGCCAGTGAGTTTATAAAGTACTGCCTCTAAAGTCCTATCAGTAAAAGAGCATTGTCTCTGGAGCAGTCTTAACTATAGAAAAATGTCAATGAGGGCTTGGTAGTAATTAAAAAGTCTCTGAAGTCATATCAACACTGCATAAGCAACAGCATCGTAAGTTATGTGGGTAATATCTGCCTTTCAAATCCCGTCAGCGTTGCTAAAACACTTGTATTTGAAGTCGTATCAGTATTGCTAAGACATTCTTTGAAATCGTGCCAACGTTGCTAAGACAGTTTTCTAAGGCGGGTGTAAATTTCACGACTTTTTGTTTTTAAGTGAAATCCGCAATGTATATAAAGTTAGATTCTAACTTTAATGAGCACTGAAAAGACAGTTTATTAACTTCAGTCTTTGTCAGAACCAAGACTAAACATGTCAGTGAAGTCCTTTCTAGTATTAACATCGACGAAGCCATTGCCGATGTCGACGGAACAGTTCCTCTTCCTCTGTAGGGCAGGCATTGACATTTTTAAATTATGAGAGATGTCGTGAGAGTGATTCGTTTAACTTACGAAAAAGAGACGAGGTCCAATACAAAACTAAACCAAATTCTGAAAGTCCTCGAAATAAGTGAAAAAGAAGCATAAATAACGATACAATTAAATGAATCCATGAATAAATGGGGTTTATAAATTCATGAATTTCATATTTCAAGTAGCTCGTACATGAATAATAATAATAATAATAATAATAATAATAATAATAATAATAATAATAATAAATGAGTTCCAGAACTAACAGTAATAAGAATAAAAGACTAGCTATAATAAAAAAAAGCCATTAAGTAAATGAAAGAGAAACATAAAACGATAATTAAACCCCCTTCACCAGCTCCCACATGTTACAAACGGCAAAACAAACACATCCCCGCTGACCTGACTATACTGTAAATCCTCTCGGGCCAGAAGCAGAGAACGAACTCGTAAAGAACCCATACACTCATACACACACAGAGAAGATGTAATCCAAGTAATATGCCAGAAGCCTCTAATCCCATTATTCGGGGATAAGGCCGATTCAATCGACTTAATGGCGCTTACAGAAGAGGATGGATAACATCACAAGGTTTTTTTTTTTTTTTGCTTTTTATAAGCGTACGGTACAGTCACGTTTTGGGGATATGGAGAGACGGTGAAATAGTCCATTAAGAAATGTACTAGCATTTATAGGGTTACAGCCAGTTGCGCGGTGGTCTTTAAAAGACTAGTGAGTATTCGCTGCCCTGCTGTGGGTTTTAAGAGTCAACGTTTCCCAGAGGGATCTAATATTGGTCAGTTTCATGTTCATGTTCATGCTCTCTCTCTCTCTCTCTCTCTCTCTCTCTACGAGACATAACATGAAATAATTAGTGCCCAGGGGACATGACAACATTCAATTATACATGAAGATAAGTGACTTCATTCTACGCTGCTACGATACAAACACTGCTCGTAATGAGTATAATCAATGTAAGGCTTAAAATGAAGTTTACCTAGATTAGCAATGACACAAATGGAGAAACCTGGCAACTGAACCTCAAGGCATATGATAACTCTGCCGGCAGAGGGCGTGCACTTAGTTCTTAAACACACTACGGAGTTAAAAAGCCATTCAAATGCGAACGTAGCACCGTAATGTCAATCAATTGAAAATTACCACCGCAAAGAATTATCATTAATTCAACATTATTTCAAGCGCGGCGAGTTACGGCCAGCCACGAAAAGGGCTATACAATAAATTCGGAAGCAAAAGCTAGCTTTATAAATGAATCGTTAAAAGGTGGAAGTTACGGCATGAAAGCATGAAACCAGCCCAGGGGTGATTATATCTGATGGGTTTCTGTAGTATCTATCGATTCAGCGTTCAGATCAATACCAGAAAGGATTTCCAGAACCTATTAAACGAAGTTATTTCAATTGCCTAACTGAATGGGGTTAATTGTGGAACCTAACAGTTAAATTGAAGATAAAAGAAACAACAACGACAAAAACCAATATTATCAATATATTATCATTGGAAGCCTAGCCGTACTTCTAGTCAGAGAAGCAGAACGCCACAAGTCACGGAAAGTAGCCCACTAGTGGATAAAAATGGAAAACAAGGAGTAAACCGTACAAGAGACATAAACATGGTAACATAAATAAGGTAAATTACAAAGTAAAATAATTAAGGTCAATAACAAATAGACTATGAAAACCGCTCAAAAATACGCATCTGCACTATGTTTGAACGTTTGATGTTGAGGATATTTTCGGAAGTCATTTTCGCAATATCAAGAAAGCATAAACAATGACCACTAATAAAATCACCGGCCATACTACTACTTCTGCTATTACTAAATAATTAAATAAATAACCACTACTAGATAATAGTTATCATCATTATTATCTATATTATGCTCACCAGTTTCACTGCCATTACAATTACCATCACCATTATAATTATTAGCATTTCAATCACCGTCATCATAATTATTACCATTACAATTACATCATCGTCATAATTATTACCATTACAATTACATCATCGTAATTACCATTACAATTATTATCATCATAATTATTACCTTTACAATTATCATCACTATCACAATCATTACCTTTACAATTACCATCATCATCGTGATTATTACCATTACAACTACCATCATCTTCATAACTGTTACCATTACAAATACCATCATCGTCATAATTATTTCCATTAAATACCATCATCGTCATAATTATTACCATTAACGATCTTCCCCAAAATAAAAGACTGACAAAGGGTCCCGAGCGTCCGCCAGATGATATGTATTCAGTACAACGGGTGACTAACGATCTCCTTAAACTCGTTGATGTACACACCGATGCAATTAGTGTAAAGACCGGCGAGATTTAAAGATAAAGAAGCATCTCCTTATCTCAAACCACGTTCACTGGTGATATTCGCATAAAGAAGAAAAAAACAGTCTTCTTTATCCACAGACACACACACACAGTAAAAAATAAATAATCCCTGGACGAAATGGTTCAATGACTATTTCCTTCCTCCTCTGCATTGCATATATATATATATATATATATATATATATATATATATATATATATATATATATATATATATATATATATATATATACATATATATATATATATATATATATATATATATATATATATATATATATATATATATATATATAATTAAGTTAACCCAACCCACAAAACTGAAGTAATGGAAATTATTTTATTAGCTTTCGGAAGGGAATGTTCCCTACCTAAAACTAATAAAATAATTTCCATTACCTAAAATTTTATGGGTTTCCTTTATTGTTATGGAAAAATATGGGAAGTATGTGTATCGTATTATTATATATATATATATATATATATATATATATATATATATATATATATATACACATATACACGTGTGTATATACACACACACACACACACATATATATATATATATATATATATATATATATATATATATATATATATATATATATATATATATATATATATATATGATCTTTCTAGATAGTGACCCCCAACAAAGTTCAGGAGTCGTCATCTAGGACTAAGTTTTGTTTATGTTTTTACGGCAATTCCCAATTGGCTTGTACTAAACACGCCGCAAAGTTGGATACATACCGGGTTGAAACCCTTGGGGTCACTGTCTAGGAAAGAGCCTATCTATCTATCTATCTATATATATATATATATATATATATATATATATATATATATATATATATATATATATATATATATATATATATATATATATATATATATAATTCTAGAGTTCAACACTTACTCTTGTATTGTAAAGTCTGAGGCGTAAAACAGGGCGACAGATGGTAAAGGATTAGACAGACATAAAAAAAAGGGACCATAATTATCTGCGTCACCGGAATAGCCGTTGGTAAAGACTTAACGGTGTACTGTACATGGACGTCAAAGAAAGTACAAACAATTGCTGAACAGTAATTGGACCAACAGATAAAGTTCAGATAATTCTGTCATTTACGTTTCGACCGATTAACTTCGAGGTCACAAAAGAAATTTAAAAGAAAATGAACTCACCACAAAACCAACAAGTCCTAAGCGTGCAATTACAAGTAAAAGTTAGGTAAGTGCAATAAATACTAAATGATAAAAAAAATTATGATAACAAAATAGCAGTATGACAAAAATGGCGACAAAATCATGCGACAAAAATAAGGTATGTTAACAAGGTAGTATGATGGCAAAATGCCATAATAACAAATTGCTAGGTTTTTTTATTGTTCGCTCAGTTTCTGTAATTAATATTAACTTAACTTTCGATCGATAATATCCAATCAATGGACAAACTCGATTATAAATGCTGAATTAAGAGATGAGAAAAGGGTCACAATTGCAAAACACACTTACAGGCATATATGTACTGTATGTATGTGTATTTATATATAATATATACACACTAATGCGCATATACATAAATATATACACATATATACATACATATGTATGTGTTTGTGTGTATACGTATATGTATTTATATGTGTATCTATTTATGCATATGCACATTAGTGTGTACATACATATATATAATTATATATATATATATATATATATATATATATATATATATATATATATATATATATATATATATATATATATTATATATACATACATACATACACACACACAAGGGATCAAATGACTGAAATGTGCTACTACAAAAACCAGCAGGAAACCAGGAAACAAACCAGTACCTTATCTTAATGTATTCGTGTGCATTCAACATGCACATCATGAGTGTAAATTACAGCATTCTTCCCCTGCCTTCCTCTACATTTCAGACGTCCTTCGGGGGTTAACCCACGTTTCCGTCTCCCATTTTTCCATCCTGCGGGTACTGGATACGGGGCTCGGGCAGCCGGTCCCATCGCCAACAGGAAAACATTCCTGGAGATGCGACCTTGGCGCATCCACCATCAAAAGTATCAGAAGGCCAATTAGTGCTCTGATTAGCTGCATCCTCCCTCCTAATTAGGGAAGCCTCGATCTACTGAATTAACTGCTAATTGACGATGGATCTCGACAACCTAATGAGATTGTCAACAGGGCCGTTCTGTCATTAAGAAAACAATAATTGATTGATTTATGTCATAAGCCGGCGTCACACCAAGAACGCGATACAACGAATGAGTGGGCTTTTGCGCATCTTCATTTATTAGGGAACAACATAAACATTTGCTAAATTCGCTACGTCTGTGTACATCCTATCATATCTGCATACGCTATGAATTAAATTTGCATAAACTAATTAATTACATTAATATGCATGCAAAGCAAATGGGCGTACTTTTGCATTCCTGTATGCATATGTACACTGAAGGCAGGAATGCAAAATACTGTTTATTTGCATATATACATAATTAAACATAATTAAATATATATATATATATATATATATATATATATATATATATATATATATATAAGTATATGCATGTGATAGAAATTTATATATATGTGTATATATATATATATATATATATATATATATATATATATATATATATATATATATATATATATATATATATATATATATGTGTGTGTGTGTGTGTGTGTGTGTGTGCGCGTTGTGTTTGTATAAAAAGTCACCTACACTTCCATACATGTAAGCCTAAAACTCACTTTTGAAACAATGAAAACAATTTACTTTCTAACCCTTATAATATATACAGCCGACATTTCTCAGAAGTATACAACGCAAAGAAACCAACATGTCGTTAAAATCTCATACAAATTATTTTTTTCCGAACAAATGTAACAAGTATCTCTCTGGTGCAATGAAAACAAGCTTCGCCCCCCCCCAGGGTTAGCTCGAGGCCTTTATTAAACAGGAGTGTTTCCAAAGAATCTACGTCATTAGTCTTTCATCAGGATCATCAGCTGGTTTGTCTCGGGTATATGCTCCGTAAACATTCTTGGGCTGCCATGAAAAGCGATTAGTTAATAGCGTCGATAAATTGTTCAATGAAGTGAATGATTTCTTTTGCTGAATTTGTTTCTTAGAATTAAATGTGGAAAAACTGATAATCGGTTAGCACCACATGAAAATTTAAACATGCACAAACTTGTATATACAGCATATTACGTAAGGGAAGCATAATACAGTATAATGGTATAAGTGGAAATGGACATTGCTGAATTGCAATGGTTCGGTCATGCCAAGAAAATGCGAGAATAGAGAATGACGAAAAAGGATGCCAGCGTTAGATGCTCACGAAACTAAAGGAGGACGAATAAAAATATTCTGAGTTGATTACGTGACAGAAGTGTTAATAAATAGGAGCCAAGTATCTGAAATGTATTTATTTCGGTGCGTCAATTGGAACAATAACTGGAATAGTTTATGCCCCACTGAAACATGTGGCCTGTAGTATTTATGCGTTTAACAGACACATTTTCATATTCTTGCCAAATGTAGAATCTTGTGCAATTTTTACAAATGTATCAGCCAGAAAGCTAACGACAGAAAGGATTTATCTAAAAAAAAAAAGTACCAACGTTTGAGGTAATCAATGGGTTGTGGGGGCGTAAACCCATTTACTTTTATGAAATATAAAATAAATGACTGTTTTCTCAGCACCTTTGCTAATTTCACTTATTCAGTTTGAACCAATCATCTCAATACACCTATTTGTAGGAAAAAATTCTGACCTGCAAAATTCTTGTCCTAATAATAATAATAATAATAATAATAATAATAATAATAATAATAATAATAATAATAATAATAATAATAATAAGAGGAGAAACCTCACTAAAGAGTATAACATCTCAGAAGATAAAAACTTTTTTGATGTACACACTGGCATCATACACACGTCACTTTTATCCAAAGAGAAAAAGATCGACTCTTTTTTTTCCAGATTACTTTATTTTTTTAAAAAGACGAAAAATATAAAGAAATAAAGACAGTTAATGAGAGAGAGAGAGAGAGAGAGAGAGAGAGAGAGAGAGAGAGAGAGAGAGAGAGAGATAAAAAATTAGATGAAAAAGAAGGTTTAGCTGAGCTACAGACATCAAAACACCAAAGAAAAGAAAAAAAGAGCCATGAGAGATGAGGAGAGGGATGGAGTAATAAGGACTATGGGGGGGGGGGGAAGGGAGAAGAATTCATGTACTTGTTTTTGCAGTGTTTATTCTGCCATCCGCATCAAAGACCTATCACAGAGGAGGCCCAATGTGCCAGGGAAGGGAGGGGGAGGAGGAGGTGAAGGAAAAAATGGGAGGGGTAGACGGGAGTGACGAGAAAGGAAGGGAAGCTTCTGAGATGGGGGTGCTTTGGAAGTACAGAGGTGGGGACTAGAAAGAGAAAGGGGGTATAGCCAGGGATGAAAAAGGAGAGAATAGAAATGGGGGTTTCGAGATAGGGGAAGGCGCGGGGGTGGGAGAGGGGCAATATGAGTGGGGTGCCTGAAAGTGAGGGGAGGGGTGGGATCAGTGACAATATAAGAGGGGTGGGGTGGGTAGGAGAGGGGAGGAAGGTACGGGATTATGTACGAGGGAAGGGAAGGGGGCGGTCTCCTCGATGCCTTGTAAGTGAAGCCAAACGTCTCTACGCCGCTGGTCACAGAAAAGTAAATAAGTAAACATAAGTAAAAAAAAAAATCTTGCGGCGTTTATACTCAAAGGTCATAAATTGCCGCCGTCAGCGACGGAAGCGAAATTTGAAACAGAGATACAAGTAGGAGGGCTCCGGTAGGTTAGAGAGAGAGAGAGAGTTGAGAAAATTACAGTAATTATGTAATGAGAGAGAGAGAGAGAGAGAGAGAGAGAGAGAGAGAGAGAGAGAGAGAGAGAATCTTACAAAAAAATGTAAAAACCTCGTGAAAATTATAGTAATTACATAATAAAAAAATTTAGGAGGGAGAGAGAGAGAGAGAGAGAGAGAGAGAGAGAGAGAGAGAGAGAGAGAGAGAGAGAGGTCTGGGATCAGATGGTCCCCGATGCAGGCGAGATCAGGAGACTTGTTGGGAGATCAAAGAGCGGCCGACCAAAGGGCCACCATTTCCGCATTGACCGACAGGCGTGATAATGCTATTGCTACTGCCGCTGCCACCGCTGCTGTGAACACAGCATACCGCAGTATAACGCTCAACTTGACGAAAGAAAATGAGACGACAAAAAGTAAGTCACGACTTGCCGCATTACATTAAAAATGGCTTTTCGAGTGTCATGCGAAGGAAATATTCTTGAGTAATGTACTCCAATATTATGTCTGACAAAGAGCTTAGAAAGTAACACAAGATATTGCAATTTAGTCACAGCCTACAGGCCTAATCTGGATCTTGAATTCCTGCATCCTTCTTTGAATTACTACTCAATCTCTATGGCGCAGGATGGGAATATAAGCCCAATAACAAGTAATAGTCGGATTACGCATTTCGGAGTCTCTTTCTTCCGTATGGAGCCAAGCTTTGGACTTCTCTCCCTAATTCGCTCACGTGCTCCCTGATTTAAACATCTCATAGTGTGCTTGTTCATTCCATTTCTGTTTTACCACTAAGTTTTGGTATGATGAGAACAATATGATGTTCTTCAAATTTTCGCATAGGAATGAATTAAAAAACTAGTTGGATATTCGAAGATGCTCAAAAAGTAGTGGTAGTGATCATGATAATGATAATAGAAATACTTGCTTAGGAAATAATAATAAATAATAATAATAATAATAATAATAATAATAATAATAATAATAATAATAATGTTCTGAGGGTATTAGGTATTATAACTATGATAATGTTCATAGTACTCTTAAGTCACAAATAATAATAATAATAATAATAATAATAATAATAATAATAATAATAATAATAAAATGTGAAATGCAATGCATATTCTTACCTTAAACCGATTGTAACACTACTAGCCTACGGAAATAAACCCAACTTTCAGATTTGCCGTCGTCTATTGCCTAGGGTCAGCACCTCATCACTGGCCCCTAATTAAATACTAAGAATGAAAGTACCTTGGTCCGAGCTTCGGGCCGATAAGAAAAGTCCCTAGGGTCAGACATAGCCGTCTCGACCCTCTCTTACAATACCATGGTTTTGACGGTATAATATAACAGTAATAATAACGTTTCAAATAAACATCAACAGTAACAAAAACAATACCTATGGAAAGATAATAACAATATCATTAATAACGCAAGCATCAACAATACGAGTACCCGAGATGACCACTACGAATGAAATTTCTATAGAACGGGGAAACACGAGCAAAAACAAACAAGCAAATAAACAAAACAGACAGACGCCAGACTCTCGGCGAGAAATCAATGCCGTCTTCATATCTCGCTCGGCGAAGCAAAGAAGACCTTCGGAAGGTCGGCAACGCGATCGATAAGACCAGAATGAATAAGGTATGTCACTCTGACTTGCGGACGTGCACTCAAGTCGTGCACTTTTCATCAGGCCACGGCGTTCGTGCGTCACGATTCGTTTTTTTTTATGTATTTTGCAATCCAGTCAATACGTCGTTTCATCTCGTGTTTGTTTTCTTGTACTATTATTAGTGAAAATGCGATTCACTTTTCACGTTAGATTCCAGAATGGATATTATTGCATAGTCTACGCATATTGTTTATTTGTTGTTGTTATATAATTAAACATAACATTCCCCCAAAAAACAAAAATGTTACAAATATTCCTAATGTGAATATTTCAAGTGTAACTAAATTATTCACTGACTTCTCGAATAAAAGGAAAGCAGAGCGATGATTATTAAAGTTCACAAATAAATACACATATAGATATAAATTAATAAATTTGTAAATACATGAACAAACGTAAATAAGAAGCCATTAAATAAAAATATAAAAATTATGCTTAAATGCACAGCACTTGAAAAATACGAAAGATTCAATGTTATGGTTTGCCTCCCACGTTGTTTACTTCGATTACCCCTGCTTGTATTTTATGGTGATTAATTAAACAGACATTTATAACAAACCCTCGTAGAGTGATCATGGATGAACATCGCGTTTTAAATGCCAAGCTGTGCGATTTTGGCAACGATCTCAATTCACATCCAGATAAAGGTAAGGATTTTAAAGACTTACTCTGATGCCTATCGTGAAAATTTGAATAAATGATTGGGACTTGTTGTTTATAAGAATGCAGATAACATTATTATTCAGTGATTCAGCAACAGCACCGAATTAAGCTTCATTAAGCAATTACGACTCGTCGCACGAGCGCGTTCTCTAGCATCTTTCAGCACATCTTGCGAACAAACTTTGTACAAAGTGGTAAAATTTTGGCTTCGTTTGTAAAAAAAACTGAAGTCATCCATAGGCGTTACGATGATTTCACAAGAGTATGAAGAGGAGGGACTTCAAATTCAATCACCAAAATCGGTTAACTGGATCAAAATCTGCCTTCACGGTGCTCAGAGATGACAGAAAATGCGCTCGGACAAACACAGCCTTCAAGGTTCGCCCGAGAGTGACTGTACAAACACGGGTGTAAAGGGAGCAAGACTAGTTTCTCCTTAAATGGCAAAAAAATCAAAAGTACCGAAATGTGGAATACGAGTATAAGTTTAAGTAGGCACAAAATATAAATCCATAACACCTTAAACAGGAATAAAGAAACGACACACTTCATTAAGCCACAGTTGTCCTCATCACCCAAATTTCTTTTGCATCTGTGGCAACCTGATATAGTATTAAGGAAGGTTAATAATCTTAGAACGCTGTAATGGTGAAAGAATGAGAACGGAGAAGACACGCATGCATGCAAGCACTCGCTCGCACATAGTGACTAAAATTCACACACACCACACCCATATATATATAATATATATATATATATATATATATATATATATATATATATATATGTGTGTGTATATGTGTGTGTGTGTGTGTGTGTGTGTGTATATATGTGTGATATATATATATATATATATATATATATATATATATATATATATATATATATATATATATATATATATATATACATATATATGTGTGTGTGTACATATAATTAAAAAGGTCTTCAATAAAAAATAAATATAATGAGAATTATGTAACATGGAAATGATTCCCTCAAAGGGTAAATGGAAAAGCACTGAAATTAAATCCCATTTACTGGGGAAGCCCCAAAATGAGTAAATAAACTGAAAGGATAAATACTAAACCTGAATACCATATACAAAAGAAGCCCAAATTGGAAATGAAATAGGGGACCTTTCCTGCGAGTGTATGCAATAGGTCGCATTGGGAGGGATGATACAAATTTCCTTTCAACGTCAACTATCTTTCACCAATTTAAATGAATCCAAAAATTTTTACTTTTTCACCATTCTCAAAGCCTTGTCATTTATTTCAATTAAAATATCCATAAATTTATTTCATTTTTTATTCAATTTATCATTTTTTTTATGAGTACGGCTCGCTTTTTATCGTGAATTTCAATTACTCTTTTCACCAATATCAATGACATTTCATATTAATCTCGGTGGCTTTAATACTGATTTTTTTTTACCAGTAACAACGACTTTTCATCTATTTCTGTTACTTCTTTATCAGTTTCAGTCACTTTTCATCATTGTCGACAATCCCCCCTTTTCCCCATCTAATTCAAGTACTTTTTCCCCTCAGTTTCAGCTATTTTATAAATTTAGATACTTGTCATCATTTGACAGTATATAGGCCTTCCCATCAATCTGGGATATCTACTGTTTTTAATTCTTGTCTTTCTTAGGTGGGCGACAAGCTCTATTCTACCCTTCCCTTTCATATATCTAGTCTGCTTGTTTATGAATGACTGCTCTGAAACAATTTCTCTGAAATATTTTCTATCAATCATTCGAGCACAATTTGATTTCTCCATTCTTCTGTCCATTTATTGAATTTATTCCTTATTTGATTGAATTTCTTTGGTTCTGTTTTTCCCATCTTGTCCTCTAGAAACAAATTACTTTCTTTTTAAATTTTTCATATTTTGACCGTATATTTCTTCTATATATTTTACTCATTTTATCCCCAGTTTTTACCCGTCCTTTTTACATATTTTTTTTTTCTTTTCTTTGCCAATTACATATTTTCTACACGTTTCCTCATTTTCTTTCATGTTATGGCAATTTTGTCGTCCTTTCCTATTCCTTTCTTTGTTTTTACAATTCTCAATTTTTTAAAATTTTTTTCTCTTCAAACTATTTTTTCCCTTTTTTCGAGATGCCCTTTCTTCTGTCATTCCGTTCTATTTTGCCTAAATTCTTATCCCTTCCTTAGTTCTTCATTTGCTTTCTCCTATACCCTCATTATAAATCCGGGAATATATATATATATATATATATATATACCACATGAATATATATAATATTAAAGACCATATGTATATATATATATATATATATATATATATATATATATATATATATATATATATATATATATATATATATATATATATATATATATATATATGTGTGTGTGTATATGTATATATATATATATATATATATATATATATATATATATATATATATATATATATATATATATATATATATATATATATATATATATATATATATGTAATTCTAATAGCCACAATGCCCTCTTAACTTCTCGAATTCTTCGCTTTTTTTGGATATGCTTGTAACTACAAAGCCGAAAATATCCAGACGGAAGAAATTGAAGAGCCTGTGAATAGCGGTCGCGAGAATCGAACCCGCGCTACCACAGGCTCTTCAATTTCTTCCGTCTGGATATTTTCGGCTTCATAGTTACAAGCATATCCAAAAAGCATAAAGAATTCGAGAAGTTAAGAGGGCATTGTAATATTAGAATTACATATGTGTCTGGTAAAAGTGACCAGTAGATTCTACATATATATATATATATATATATATATATATATATATATATATATATATATATATATATATATATATATATATATATACATATATATACACATATGTATATATATACAGTGTGTGTATATATATATATATATATATATATATATATATATATATATATATATATACATATATATATATATATATATATATATATATATATATATATATATATATGAAATTATATTGCCATTTTTTTAGATTCATATCACTGTCTTTCAAAAGGAAGGCCCTGAACCGAATAAAAAATAAATGTACATTTAAAGTACATAAAGGATGGAGCAATGATTACGATCACCAATGAAAATAAAGTTAAAGGACTACAATCTATGTAATTCATATTCACCATCGCATAATTATTTACAGCAAATACTAATTCCAAGACTACAATCAAAATCTAAAATTCGAATAAAAGCCACACATCTAAATAAACATAAAATTAAACGTGAATATTCTTCCATTACCCTCCCGTGGATCGATTGTCATTAAATAGGTCACAAAGGCAGAGACCTACTGACTAATATAAAACAACTCGGATTTGAAATAACGTCATGCAAGGAAACAATACGTAAATATCAGAATTACCAGCATGACTGGGAGTCGAGAATGATTTGAAATCAAAAGTGACTCCAGAAATACACACTCGTAATGCACGGATACCACCAGAGTATTGCATAAAATTTGCATACCAAATCTTCCGTGAAACTGATAACACGGGATTTCTGGAAGAAATACCGGGAAAAAGAAACTCCGCTACACATAAATAGACATAACCAAATTTCCTGAGCGAGTATGTTTCTATGATCACATGTTATTATGACATGAAGTTTAGAAAACTTTGGCCTCTAATTATGTAACGTCAGCTTTACATTAAAAGACAACAAATATAACAACCAGGATAACATACACGTATTTCATTAAGAGAGAGAGAGAGAGAGAGAGAGAGAGAGAGAGAGAGAGAGAGAGAGAGAGAGAGAGAGAGAGAGAGAGAGAGAGAGAGAGAGATCCAAACGCTTCAAGTTTCAACAATAACCCACAGAAAAAATACGTAACCGAATGAAAGCCAAGAACTTGGGTCACTCGCAGGGTAGATAAGCAGTTATCTTTCAATAATAAGAGAGAGAGAGAGAGAGAGAGAGAGAGAGAGAGAGAGAGAGAGAGCGTCTCTACGGCATACGCTTCCTCTTTTTAAAGTCGTTGCAAAATTTCCCTCGAGGGATTCTGAGCATCACTCTAATGATATATTTTTGCTAATGCACTGGCCGATGGAACGGGCAGACAAATGTCCTTACCAAACCCAGTCCCGAAGGAAGGAAACAATAAAAACCATTGGAAAAAAGGGAAACAAGGATACAGAAGCTTAGCTGTAGCGAGGAAAAAAAAAGTCACTGCAAATTATTATTAAGAGAAGATAAGAGTAAAATTAAATGTACATATCAAATCATATCTAATAATAAACAGGTAATAAGATATAATCCATTCCACAGAGAAAGCTGTTTTAAAATCATTTCCTAAGTCACATTTTAAACTTAGGCCTCCTATAAAAATGGTATTTAAGGAGCTCGTTCCACGAAGGACACCCTCTGGCTTCTTGCCTGTAGTCATTCAAACCGTATTTTTCACCATGTGAAGGAAATTCAAATCTTCTTTTCTCTTGAAGGATATTTAGCTGGGAATGGTCATTTAAGTCGGAAAAGATATTTCACAAGCTCCCTTTTTGAAGAATCTCTGCCTCTTCTACCCTGAAGGATCTATTGAGATTTCTTCCTCCTATAAAAACCTTAGCCCATCTTTGATTTCGAATCTGTGTATTCCACACTATTTTTGTTTCATCCTCCCACGGGGCTTGCCAACCGTGAAGACGTCTCAGTGTACCATTTTCAAAAGCAAACAACTTTACAAACTACTAATAAGAGGTAAATAGTAGGATGAGGCAATTAACATAAGCAAAACCCTACGTAATCACCGCATTACATAGAGTTCTGAATACCAGGCAATTTAAATCAATCAGTCTATCTATCTGTTTACGCACACACACATACACACACACATAATATATATATATATATATATATATATATATATATATATATATATATATATATATATATATATATATAGAATATACCGGTCACTTTTTACCAGATACGTATGTAATCGTAATAGCCACAACGCCCTCTTAACTTCTACAATTTTCGAGCTTGTCATTACAAAGCCTTGGATCCAAATGCAAGAAATATGAAGCATTTATGATGTCCGGTAACGAGAAGTTACAATTACATATACTGTGAAAGAAGTACCAATTATAAAACCGGAAGAAATGGGGCCAAAGCTAATGGCATGCCGTCCTTTTCCTATTTTCATGAGAAAATCGTTAATGACGTCCGATAACGTGAGTTCAGGTCGATCCTACTCAGAGGTTTAATATAGGATTTAAGGATTTACGTCTAGACCTTTGCATGTCTGTGTATTAAAGAAAAGGATGAACATTAAGTCTCTCTCTCTCTCTCTCTCTCTCTCTCTCTCTCTCTCTCTCTCTCTCTCTCTCTCCTTAGTCTTTCAGAAAACGTAGGTCAAGTAAATTTTATTTTCTAATATGATTTAATCCAGTTAGAGAAATTAACTGAACGTAAACTGAGTAACAGCACGGAATGAAAATATTGTCGCTTAAATGCGCTAATAAGTGAAATATATCATGAATAAACCACCAGGCTTTCAACTTTATTACAATAAAAAAAACTCTGAGCACAAGCTTTCATTTTTCTGCTAGTTAAACTAAAGTATCACATTAATAGGTTCAGTTTTTTCTAATATTCATTATTTACATGGGATGTGGCATTCAGTAATTTCAAATTCTGAATATTGTTCTTGATTAACCACCTCTATCCTACGCTAAACTGGCGTCAAACCTAAAGGTTAGTAACGAGAAATCTAAATAAGATAAAAAAAAAAAGGCTTTAAAGCCTCCTTCCAACATAAGACTAAGGGGATCTCGCCCATATTAGGCTTTGCATGTATCTTGTCCCACAACCTCCTTTCTTGGGTTAGGTCTTATTTTTATCCTTATGGATAAATAAGGGCATTGGGCTAACGTCCCAGGGGCTCTGTCTTTTTAAACAAAAAACGAAATACTGTTTGTAGGATTATAACCCAAACATAACCTAAATGATATATAACATCCTCACCCTTTTAAAGGGAAATGAGCATGTCCAACCAACCGAAATCTAACAAAAAAAAAATGTATAAAGCATTTGAATAATGAGCACTTCCAATTGCACAGTTTTTCTCGTGACGTTAACTAATATGCGTCGTTAACTTTGTGCTACATCACAACCATCTGCATGGTAGAGAGAACTGCCATATCTTATATCTTGCACTATCTTATTTCATATCACTGCCATCAGCATGCTGGTGTACACAAACCAATAAGCAAAAATTCTTGTCGCACTGTCCTCAATAAATTCAAACTTTAAATATAAGACAATTTTACAATCCTAAAACAAAACAAACTCCACCATTCATCACATACAAAATTAATGGTATGAACATGTTTCTAGATAAAAGATACATGTATATCGGCAAATAAGAGATAAAGACAATCAGATATTGAACAAAAATTTAACAAACTGAAAAAAAAAAATTGAAAAATATGTAAGCAATGGAACACAAAAATTCAATTTCGTGAAGAGAAAAAAATAGGGGTTCAGAAACGCCATTCACAATGTCCACATTGCACAGAGAGAGAGAGAGAGAGAGAGAGAGAGAGAGAGAGAGAGAGAGAGAGAGAGAGAGAGAGAGGCCAAACCATGGACAAGAAAAAGATCATAACTTGCTCTTCATCATTAAACGTTACTTTAAAAGCGAAAGAAACTCAGCAGCCAGAGAGAGAGAGAGAGAGAGAGAGAGAGAGAGAGAGAGAGAGAGAGAGAGAGAGAGAGAGAGAGAGAGAGAGAGGCGTGATCATAAATGACAGCAACTGATGGGAACATGATGAGGTGAGCAGATAGCCAATGTTTGCCTTCACCCCAAGAGAGACTCATAAAACAATGTCGGTGCCAGTCCCGGCGGTCTTGGCCAATGTTGACCTTCTGGTCGAGAAACAAACAAGAAGCGCAACCGGCGTCTTTTGAAACCAAGATCTGGAGCTCTTAGCACTCTGTATTTCGTTCATTTTTCTTTCGTCGCTCTAAATGATGACATAATAAGATATTTATCAAAGTGACGAAGTATCAAGAAGGGGCAGCGGGGGCTTAATCTGTTCATGAATTCACTTCCTCTAAGAACAAAAAAGGATTCTGGGAACTACCTCTTAATTATTTCTTTCAGGCATTCGTAACGTATACGATTCCATAAGACTATAAGATGTCCACTGGGACTTTTAGGCAATGTTACGGTGGAAATAAAAGATTACGAGTAAAATACTGGCGTGATAGAATCCTACTTAATTCCCCCAAGACAAAAACAAAACTCCAAAGCTGGAGAAAAGGATTCCGGATGAGAATTTGATCCCGGTAGAGGGCTACTAAATCCCACTTTCCTAGGCTGCAAGAAGTTAGTGCATTAGTTTGTATTTTGCTTATTTATTTGTTTATTCTTTCTCTTTTGTTTATTCTTTCTCTTTTCAAAGCAGACAAATTTTTAAGAGTCACTAAATTTTTAAGAAAGTCACTATGTTGACACAACTAGGGGCAGAAAATCAATCAAAATGCGTAGCAACTATTCATGGATGTTTAAAGCACGAATCTGCATTTTTTCACTTACATGAGCGTTGGGAGGACATCCGAAATATATTATAAGCAGGATGACTATACAAATTAAACAGACAAGAAAAACTGACGTATATTACAAGCGGCTCTTGGGCACCTATCCAAACAAACCTCTTTTAAAGAGGAGGAAACGACCAATCATAATCTATCTCAGCCGTTTCTTATTTTTCCTAAAGTGGGGGCTGTCAATCTGCGTCATCTCTACAAGAAAGAAGAAAGAAAAAAGTAAATATTCACCGCCGGAAGACAAGATCAAGAGCATTACTTGAAAGGAGGCTTTCACCTTTTGTAAGAATGAAATATAAATCAAATAAACATAAAAGATCATACACATCCTCATCTCCCTTCTCATTAAGATATAACAAATCTGAGTCTGAAAAACTGCCGTGATCCTAATTGTGGCTTCACTCGCCGACGCGGCTCAGACACTAGCAATCACCGCCATTAAAGACGTTGCGTGGCGAGCTGGCCACCTTTTTAAGAACCAGCCTCGAGACGGCAGCATTGTCTCATACGCGTGAAAGAAATATAGAATATCCGATTCTCGAACGCCGTTTAAAAAGGAAAAAAAAAAAAAAAAAAAGGGGGTCTGCACCTTGAAAGAACATAAAAGGGAAGTTCCAGGTATAATTCTTTGCTGACTTACAGAGCTGCCGCTATCCGATCTGCCATTATCTCAATCCACGGGAGCGACTCATCTTTCAAAGTCAGCCAAGCCAAAACTTCAAAAAGAGACGATTTTTAACACCTTCACTGCATTATTCTGAGCTTGTATCGATTACACAGGATCCTCTCTCTCTCTCTCTCTCTCTCTCTCTCTCTCTCTCTCTCTCTCTCTCTCTCTCTGCTCCTTCGCATATACAAATAGATACTCTTCTTTATGCCTTTCTCTTACAAGTAAGCACTTGAATAAATAAATAAGACACAAGAGATTCCTTGGTCTTCACAGAGAGAGAGAGAGAGAGAGAGAGAGAGAGAGAGAGAGAGAGAGAGAGGCAGCAACAGCAGACGGCTCTTTGATGTCGCATTTAATCTTGAAAACATTCCGGGAGAGCCTTTGGTAAAGAAGAAGAAAGAAAAACAAGAAATCTTTCCAGCCTACTTTCCGATAGTTCTTTGATGCTGATCCTCGGAGTGTTCTACATGGGAGTCCATGGGAAAGAGGATACTCCGGCGGACATCAAATAACATCACTCGCGCCAAGACTCGCCTTTGAAGGAGATGATGATGATGATGATGATGATGATGATGATGATGATGATGATGATGAAGGGTGCGAAAGCAGGAGAAGGAGAAGAAAAACTGGTAGATAATGAAGGTGAGGGAGAATACAGGACATGCAGGGCGTTTAAGGTATGTTCTGCGTGAGGATGATGATGATGATGAAAGCGACAAAACTCAAGCTCAGACATCACTCCAGGTATGAGAGGTGTCTCAACTTGCATCCTGAGAGAGAGAGAGAGAGAGAGAGAGAGAGAGAGAGAGAGAGAGAGAGAGAGAGAGAACTCTTAAAAGTGAAGGAAAAACTATCGCAAAACGTCCCATAGTTAACAAGACGCGAAAGCTAAGATGAATAAATAAAACTCTGAGAGGAGACTTATACAAAAATTAAAGAGCCTTACCTCTAAATTTGCTTCCTAATCACACTAGGAATTGGTGACTTCTTAGTGTCAAAAAAAGAAAAAGATGGGAAGAAAATCCAAAGGAAGGAAATAATGGAACTAAATATATTTTCTACCTACCCTGAAAAACTTAATAATACTAATTCTATCTAGCCCAACAAATAAATAAATAACTAAAAGAGAAATCTACAAACATTACTCCTTAGCCCAAAACAAAGGGGAAAAAAAAGGTGAATAAAAACTCCCAATAACTTCTTAAACTTCCGATCCTCTTCCTAATCAACTCTCTTGGGTAGAACCAGGTGGCGAATAGCGGGTTTCTCCCTCGTAATGGACAAAGACTGCTTCAGAACACAACCAAACAATTCTGTAGAGCTCTGTGGAGCTCCTTCTAGGCCTTGTTTTTCTCTTGAGGCTATTTTTGGGAAACATTCGGAAATTATGAAAATACTCTAACGCGGGACAATTTCCAGAGCTGGCCACATCGCAGCTGTGAAATTTAACAAACTTTGAATTTCGGTAATGGCCCAAAGATAATGTGAGAAGTTTTTGCTTAAATGAAAGTTGTACATAAACAGGGCAAAGGCGCTGGTACTGTACATAACTGAACTAATATCTGCAACTTATAGTTCATGTGCAAATGGGAGATATTAATGACAATGAACAATATTACAGTACACAGATATACACTATATACGATGCACATAAAAACAATGATATTGTCTGAATAATGATATAAAATTTAGATGCTGTATAAAATCTAACATCAATTTTGTAGTTTATTTTGTTTCCAAATGTTTATCAAACACAAACATTTGGAAACAAAACGGAATACCATGCTGATGGTTATATTTATACAGTATCTTAATGCTATAACACTGTTCAGACAATACCATTGTTTTTATCTACATCGAATATATTTATGCATGGTAATACTGTTCACTGTCATTAAAGCATGGAGCTTTAATAGAATGGAAATAGCTCGTCATTAAAAATCCAGTAATTAGCGACCAGAATGCAACATAAGATTACTTAGCGGACCCTCGGGAACGTGATGATAATTAAGCGATCCCGGTCCTGAACAAAACCTCTAATGAATGCAAATTGAGTTCGGAAATAATGCTGGACAATAAAAGCAGGAGAGAGAGAGAGAGAGAGAGAGAGTAATTACGTAACATTCATATTAATGTAAAATGAGAAACATAAAATACAGAATAACTAAATTGTTATAACGACAACTTTCATCTCAATGTCACATGCCGATGGGACGGGCAATCCAAAGCCGTTGTGTACATGTTAGGAAAAAGGAAGCAGCAGCAGACAGCCTCTTGAAGGATACCAGATTGCAAGAGGTGGGATAACGGAAGCAGAAGAGTTCCAAAGTTTGGAAGTAAAAACACAGAAATAGTCACAGAATCGTCCCATCCCATGATCACTGACTTCTACAGAGTAAATGTGAGAAGTGGACCTCCGCGGGAAGAAGCACTGGCACACACGCACACGCACACACACACACACACACACACACACACACACACATATATATATATATATATATATATATATATATATATATATATGTATATATGTGTGTGTGTGTCTGTGTATTTTTTTGGGGTGGGGGGAATTATCACCCTGGGAATGCTATTCAGATCTGGCAAGCCAAATTCCGAAGTTGTTTAATAAATGTTCACATTAAACAAAACCAGTAAACTTTATGGATACACATTCGAATGCAACAATTCAAAACTGCCACTAACATCCTGAGCATGACTAACGTCTGAAACTTTTAAAGTTGTCAGTATCAAGCGAAATCTCGGATTCATCTAGCGCTAAACCTAAGGCATAATTAGAGTCTTTAAATAAGTCCACCAGAAAAGACGAAGAAAGGAACCTTGCAATTCTTTAAAAAAATTAGGCAAATACAGGAAGAGACAGAAATTACAAGTATGAACAGTCAACAGTTGCATATGTAACGGAATAAACACTACATGTGGACTGAAATAAAAGCCTTATGGAATTCAAACATTACGACTTCGAATGAAAAGCAAAAATAATGGATTCAAATACAAAATTGATCAATCCAATGATACTCAGAGAAGATAAACAACACATACGCTCAAAATCTAAAGAATGCCCTAATATCTCGAAAGACCCAAGGTTACCAGGCACAGTAATACTATTTTGGAATTCCTCCAGTTCCTGTTAGGAAGATGTCAACACGATTTTCTGCTGAAGCAAATCGAGTGGAAAAATTTACAGCTTTTATGGAATACAAACGTGATTATATAACAGCAGAAAAACAAAATGTAAGGCACGGAGAAAATACGTAAAAACGCGCAGATGAGAACAAAGAAGTGCACTGCAAGAAACAGGGTGTTTCGTATTCAAGATGCACTACTCACCTTTATGTTCTTAAGCCTCTCATTCATCACACATTCCGAGCATTCCAATGAGAAATTTGCCAAGAAGAAGAAGAAGAAGAAGAATGATAAATAATAATGTTGATGAAAATTAAAACTACGAGTCAGAATGTAAATGACAATTGCAAAGATAAAAATATACACCACATTAAAATAATTCATTTCGTAGGTGAAACCGAAAACGACTTCTAAATTCAAACTCGCGAGCGAAAATACAGATTACACCTTGAACTCATTTGAAGACTCTCCACCTTTTAGCTGCAACGCTTACGGCACACGCGGAGTTCGTTCAGAAGGAAAAATGCGTAAATTATTCAAGAAATATTTAAGAATTGAAAAAGAAAATTAATTATGCCTTCCCTTCTCACCTCTCTTTGAAGGCTCCCACCGCTTCTCTTATAATAAATTATATATATAATCTGAAAGTGCGATGGAGGGAGGGAGAGAGAGGGGAGGGGTACGATAAGGGGGAGGTGGAATAGGTGGAGAGGAGAGGGGTACAGGAAGGAAAGCAAGAGTTCGTAGACAGAAATGGAGTGGATGTGGTTGGGGTAGCTTAGAAGGAAACAGGGGTGATAGCGATGGGGAGAGGTGGAAGAGAGGGAAGGAGGATGAGAGGGAGGAAGGGGAAAGGAGTGGGAGAAGAGAGGGAAAGAGGGGAAGGGGATGGGAAGGGGGAAGGGGGCTGTAAAGTAGATACGCGTGGCCTACCGTTTCCAAATCTTCGGGAGCCTTGTTTCAGTTGTTATCAGAAACATCCTTAAATGTTTTATAAAACTAACCGTTGATTATGCCCTCACAGGTGAATGGAAATTCTGAAACATTTCCCAAATATTTTCGTGGGATCGAGACGCGGATACTCAGGTTGCGAGATACGATTAAACGAACCTCATCAAAAGGGATTGAGTTCATTTTATCTAATCAAGAGATTTATTCGGCGCCTCTTCTTATGGTTGAGCCGAAATTTCATCCACCAAAGCCCAGCAGGAAAATAAATATAACATTAAAATATTATATTAAATCCTGTGCATATTACAGGGATAATAATAAAGATATCAAGGTCTTGCAGTATAATTAAGGTCTTGCAGTATATTAAACTTAATTTTCATTTGAAGGATAGAAATTCCAAAAATTTTTACCTGCGTATCCAAAAACCTGCCTCTGCGGTAAGTGAGTTAAATGTTCTTTTATAACCCGAAACGAACACAAATACCCTGAACACTACACACAAATGTGATTTATAATGAATTAAGTGCCTAATTTTTAAAGATCCAGCGTATGCCTTGTGACCTTAAGGCCTTAATGGATTATGGTCGCAATTCGTAATTATCTTTTTCCATTCTTCTATCTTAAATGATGGTCATTACATTGTCATAATCATCAATTTTCTTCTTGCTGTCATATTTTCTTCTTGGATCATTACCATGTAGTTATAAACTTCCTTCTTACTACCACATCTTTTAATCATCAGTATCTACTTGCTATCATTATCTCATAGTCATCAATATTCTTCATACTATCATTATCTTATAGTCATCAATTTCTTTTTGCTATTATTTTATCCTAGTTAATCATTCTCTTCTTGCCATCATTATCTCACAGTCATCCATTTTCTTCCTGCTATCATTATAGTGTGGTCATCAATACTATTCTTGATTTCATTATCATTTAATCATCAATTTTCTTCTTGCTATCATTATCAAGTAGTCATCAATTTTCTTTTTGCTGTCATGACGATGTAGTCATCAATTTTCTTATTATCATTATCATGTAGCCATCAATTCTCTTCTTACTATCAGTTTCTTATATTCATCATTTTTCTTCTTGCTATCTTTATCTGGTAGTCATCAGTTTTCTCCCTACTATCATTAGCTTATGGTTATCAATTTGACTCTATGCTAAAGTGGTTCATCAGTAGTCATTCACTGATCATCACCTTATGTATTACCTAACTGTACCAGCTGTTGCTTTCAGGGAGAAGAAGAAGAAGAAGAAGAAGAAGAAGAAGAAGAAGAAGAAGAAGAAGAAGAAGAAGAAGAAACAGATTCCTTTCAGGAAGAAGAAGAAGAAGAAGAAGAAGAAGAAGAAGAAGAAGAAGAAGAAGAAGAAGAAGAAGAGGAAAATTTCTGGAAACTGCATTTGTGAAAAAGCTACAAAAATAAATGGTTTTGTAAAAAAAAAAAATAATAAAGGAGGCTTTTTGTTGAAGAAAATTATAAATATTTTTTTTAGATAAAGGGACCTACCTTTGGGAAAAGGAATGAAATACCAGAAATATTAATGTTTTTAAGAACTATGAAGATGAAAAAGGAGACGGAACGTTTTTCCCAAGTAAAGAATGAACGTTGGTCCTTATAAACACCGGAGCTTCCTTATTGCGATCGCTCCTTAACCTTTTAACCGACCAGCTCCAAAACTTCCAATCTCATTTTTATTAAAGACCCTTTCCCACTCCCCCCGCCCCCCTCTCGTTTCCTCTTTCTCTTTTCCCCTTCCCTTATTGGGATATCAGCATCTTTACAATTTTTTCTTATTTTTTTGTATATCTCTCTTCATCACATAGCGCTAACGGTCCTTTACTAACCTTAAACAGCATCCATTTTATCAAGTCGAAAGTACGCTTTATAAAACGTTATTGTTTGTGGGAGTGTAAAGGACAGAAATTAAATCAGTTAACCAGTCAATATTCATTGTCCTAATTTTCTTCCTAATTCTTGTTCAAACAAAAATAAAAAATTTTCTGGTTTTCACAATTCACTTTAAAGGAGCCCACTTTTATAGGAGCATCTGCTCCAGGAAAATGTAACAAATCAATAAACCATCCAATCTCCATTGCAAAGATGCCTTAGAAATGAAGCAATGAAACCGGGACACTAAAAATTCCTTCATAGCAACACCTAAAAATAATAGACATT
>NC_089758.1:11484233-11494233 GCF_040412425.1 Macrobrachium rosenbergii
ATTCCAACTCAAATGAACCTGTGCTGGATCTCATCGTTACTGGATATTTGCAAAACTGAAGTTTACTGATCTTTGCTCCTTCTGTTGTTATTCCATTCTGTTGTGCATGCTGTGCTCCCATTATTTGTGCTGTTCTAGATATTTAGTCCATTTTGCTTATCAGATCTTGTGGTGTTTTGCTGATTAACACAGCATCATCTGCATATTTTGATTTGGCCAAGTTTCTATCGTTACCCCATTCCATTACTATTACTTTTTTTCAATATATAATCCACGAGAAGGACGTGTATCCTCAATATAAATATTTGATCTGTGCAACCCCTGCCTTCTCTAAAACCAACTTGTTAGTTCCTAAGCATTTTATCAATTATTTTCTCCAGCTTACTGAGGATGATCATATGAATGTCGTAGGTGCTGTGCATCTATGGCCTCCGCGTTCAATCAGGTCACTTTTCTTTGGTATTTCTTCTGACCTCTAATTCCCTATTATCAGGATTTGTTTCATCAGTCATTATTTTACAAAACAGTGTAGTTTGCACATGAGGTGTCATTTCATTTAGAGCATTACCGATTCCACTTCAAAAGTCTGAATTCACTCATCAGTATATTCAGGTTTCCTTATGCTTCTGGTATAGCAGCCATATTATCATCATATCTCTTATTCACGACCAATCAAAAATATTCTGCCTAGGTTGTCTTCTTCACCTACTGTCAGTATTGCCCAATCGTCCCGACATATTCTACTTTGTGTTCTTCACCGTATCCCTGAAAATTTTTCCGGTTTTATCCCAGACTTCATTCGATATCCCAGGTTTTAGTCTTTTTGCCCTCTCTTATTACTTCGTTTCTAGCAAATTAGCATAAAATCTTGATGTCAATCCAGTCTTCGCATTTTTTGTTAGGTGATTTAAATTCCAGGATTAACGTGGCAATGGCAATTTGGTAATCACTGGCGACATCTGCTCCTACGTTGCTTCTATCATTCCTCTGTGTTCTTCCCTATCTCTGTTACTAGCTATGTGACCTATTTAGCCCCTATGACTGTCATCTGAAGCGGTCCAAGTTTTATTTTACATCTTCGTGTTGAAAAAAAGGAAAGCAACAACATAAGGTATAAAATTGCATGCTTGGACTGCTCTTTTATATATGTCAATCGAGTGAAGATTTAGAAGTGAGAATTAAACAGCATAAGTATTCTGTCAAAACTGGGCAAACATCCAATGCAATATTCATTCAAGTGAAAACTCTCACCGGATAATTGGACTGACAGTTCAGTGATTGCCAGATCGAAAGATTTCTCTTCACATAATCTTTCAGAATCTGCAATTATACAGCTTACTCCCAGCTGTAATTTCAACCTTAGCACTGGCATGTATTATTTGGATTCCTGTATTAGTGAAATGTTCAAGAATGCCTTAAAGATAAAATCACTGACTTAATTACTAATTAGTTACCTTGTATATATTTTCTATGTAATCATATGTTTAATAGCATTCTGAAAATGTTCATTTTGTAAAAATTGTTGTTTACCAAAAGGAGAATCTATTAGGTGTTGTACTTTTAAAAATATGTAATCAGATTATTCATTCCAATATCATTTTTGGTGGTCAGTCTCTTCCCTTGTATAATCTTTTAACTGACTCCTCCCTGCTTTCGAGCCGTTGGGCTTAACCTTTTGTAAAACCTCTCAAAGATTTATCTTTGTTTTCGTGGGTCCACTAATTCTTCAGCTATGTTGGATTCCAGGTGTGTCTGTTCCTTTATAACCCCCATCCCCCGGGGATATCTGTAAGTCACCTGTCAATTATACGAGCTTTATTGTAACCTTACTTTCATATTTCTCATCAGTCTGCTAGTAAAGGACCGTGTGTCAAAAGGCCTAGCAACCACTATGTTGTTTCACTTTTTCCTTCATGGCATTTGCCTTGATTTATACATTCATCACTTTCCATATCTTCGTGATCCAGTTATACACATAAGGATAATACACACACACACACACATATATATATATATATATATATATATATATATATATATATATATATATATATATATATATATATATATATGTGTGTGTGTGTGTGTGTGTGTGTGTGTGTGTGTGTGTATATATATACATATACATATGAGGGACAAAGAGAGAGAGAGAATATGCTTCCTGGCTTGTATCAAAAGCCAGCTACCGCATTACAGTCATTAGAGCAAACTGAATGCAAATTACTCCTGGCGTAATAGCATCTCTATGTTACTGCTCCAAAAACAATTACCATTAATACGATTTAGTTTAAAAGGTTAACTGCGTAATCTACATTACGTGTTCGCATTTCGACTGCGCTGCACAAAATGATAATTGAAATGATTTAGCCAAAAATAAAATAAAAAAGGGGGTGGGAGTAGTAGAGGATTGAGGGTACGTCAAAATGAAATTAAATTTTATCTAGTTACAAATTGTGTTACCGCTCTTTCGGGTTAAAGAAAAAATACAATAATCCACGTGGCACAGATACCATATTCTACCTTGCTCTTGATGAATGGTTCATGAAGCAAACTGAATGAAAAAGCGGTCCTTGAAAACCCTTAATCAAAATCGTCACTGCAAGAAAATCGGTAACAGTAGACTAGAAAGTAATGCCTATGTTTGAGACGCTAAAACTGAAGGCAATACGAATAAAATCAACCTATGTGTAAAAAGACTTTATGACTTAAAAGCCAGTCTGCATTATTCAAAGAAGACGCAATATTTCATGCTTCAATCAGTCGCTATATTTCTGTCTAGCAATCCCTTCCAAAACATCAAGTGCATTTGAAAGTAACGTCAGTTTTCAAACGTCGCTTCAATCGGAGCTGTAACGAAATCAGCCTCGTGCTGAAGTTGCAACCATTGCAAATCCAATTAAGGTGTCCTAATGGATCAAAGATCCTCTGCACTTCATTTCCCTAGCATGGAATTCAGGTTTAACAAATGTTAACCTGAACGCACGCAATCACTTTCTGATAATCAATCCTTTGAAGTAATAAAAATGACTCAGGATCAATGCTTGATCTGCATTTTCAATATCACAGTTAAAAAATTAAAACAAAAATGAGTTGAGATATAAGAAATATGAAAAAGCATCAGCTGCTTACAAGACTTCAAAAATAGAGAAATGTTAAAATCATTGATTTGTGTAAGTACTCATGAGGTCTCCCTCATTACAATATTAATTTCAATGATAATTCAGCACCAGAACTCTCCAGCAGCGTAAATATTCGAGGAAATACATATATTTATCCTTCTTAACGGTAAATTATTTGTTTTTATTTTACTAAAGGATGCGAATATTTTTTTATCCCCCTAAGTAATCTCACGATGACTTTTTTTTATCTGCATATGCCAACGTGAATGCGAGTTTCATGTAAATTTTTTTCTATTTCTATTGAAGATTTAATCCGGTTTGCATTTGGGAATTTTGATCCAACTCAAGTTCAACATTCATCGCACAGTTTCTCTTGGGAATCAAAGATCTCAGATTAGATTGTTGCAGTGCAAAATAAACAGGATATCACGAATACATCTTTGTAGTACATGTATCATGTACATTTGTGAGTACATGCGCACAGCAAAAAGTAAAGAAATGCACTAAGCAGTAACGTAATTTTCGCACGAGACGAAAAGACTCAACATTGATGTCACAAATTCAAACGGCAGAAATCATACAGTGAATATTTTTTTTTCTATTCAACCTCTGAAGCTTTACTCCAATTCACAGACTCCGTCGCGCCACCCCATGAATAAAAAAGGGATAAAACCTATAAAAGTTTGGGCATCTCGAAATAAACACAATATTTGACTTTTATATTTCTCCTATAAAAGTTCAGTTTTTACTACGAACTCTGTATCAACTATATTTACTTTACTTTTTGTAAATGTATACAGTATACGACCTAAGTGAATTTAGATGCATTTATTCATATTTTGTATATAATTGTATATAACTATGCATGACGCAAATTTTAGCATTCTACATAAACGCACACACATGTATGTGTATGTATATATATAAATATACATATGTATGCCTGCACATATGTATGTGCGAGTGTATGTTCATCTCCCAAGCGGCTGCAACTAGACATTTGCAGGTAGGTCCACAACCGCAACTTTTCGTGAGGACTCTGCAGGGTATTACAGTTAGCAAGGTTATCACCTTCAAGACTAGAATTTCACTTTAATAATTATTTTCCCACAGTTCCGCTGCACATGATTTGTAAAATCGGAAGGACACTGATAACAGACCTTTATAACTTAGCGTAAATCGCATATGTCCACAAAGATGGACCCCAATAAAATCACTTGCCTAATATTTTTGTCTACATCTTGTGTTCGCATTTCCTTACGTTTTACAAAAATTTTTCTTTTTATAGATGGGAAGTGTGACAGATACTGCTATTTATTTTTATGATTGGGATGGGCAGGCCTTTATAAAGGGGGTAGGCAAAGATTTGTTGGTTTCCACTCAGTTTGGAGATCGTTTTGACAGATCACAAAATTAAACATTGAAATACTATGTTAAAGAAATGAAATACATTTTTTTATTTCACTGAACCGCGTATACCTATTGAATATATAAGAAGCTACATGTCATTTAAGCATTGACATTACCAAATACAATATTCATAATAACTACATCTCAATAGTTCAGTGCATGAGGCTACCAGAATGCTAAAAGTGTAGAGTAAAAACATTTAATTTCCTAAAAGTAAAATAACTTTTCATTAGGAATCCAACGGTTTTTCCTCAACCCAAATATAATCCCTTCAACCTGCGCACTGCTAGGCACAGGCATTCCGTGTGTGTATAAATATAATCTCTATCCAACATCTTGATTACGGTCCCAACCTTACCTTGATGTGACCTCCGTTACATTTTTTAAAAAGATATAACCCCTCAGTTCCATTAGACTTTTTTTTAAAGGTTAAAATATTTTCAGTAATGGAAGATTGGTGAAAACTTGAATCGCCCAGCAATGCTCATATCCATATTTTATGTAGTCAGTGTTGTTTTTATGCTAACACTAAAAAGCTGTTGCATTTTAGGGTGATCTCAACAATAATAAGCAAGAAAACAGAAGTTGAGGAAATTAAAAATCCAGAAAATTTTAGCGTACCTCAGATTTTTGGTGTACAAAGAGAAAAACATCATCAATCTTCTAACCAACAAAGTAAATTGTTGTTTACTCACGAGCCTGACCAAATACTTTATAGACGTGTCTCTAAGATGGGGAATAAAACTGTTGACAATTTACTGGGCTAAAATACTTTTAGCTAAACACTTCTTTCTCAGATAATAATTACAGAAAATCAATTAAAAATATTAAACTTTCTAAGGCGTGCAAAAACCGGGAATCATTCAGACTGGGAACTATGGCAAAGGAATGGAATTAGCATCGTAGTGAGTTTTAGCCAACCCGGCCAATCAATCAGACTGAATCTTCGTCTGTGTTTCCGACACAATAACACGAGTCTATATATGGCACTGAAATCTCAACATAATTTGAAGGAAACGAAGGGGAAGCACAAATGAGAGCTTCAAGCCAACTTGGACCACAAGGGAGTCTGGTGATAATAACTTTGTACTGTCAAAGGGTCTGTTTGTCTCATCTCGGCACTGAAAACAAAATGCATTCCTCATTCTGAACACGGCGAAAGATCTTACGAGTAGAAGCCTACTGCGACGGGCAATGGATCACAGTAAGGCCGTGAGGTTAATGGAGAAGAAAAAAGAAGCGATAAATGAGGGAATGTGATTCTACTCCCTTACACAACCAACTGAATGAATCTAAGAATTCCCTACCTAGTCATAAAAAAGTTGCTGCATGCAAGTCTTCTTGCAAGATAATACCTATTTATTTCCCGTAGTGAAAACGCCCTGTAAAAATCTGACAAAGAAACAGTGTGTGTCAAAAGTCCGGTGTCGAGTTTTGCAATGAGAATCCTTAAATCACAAGTTTTAGGTCTTGCATTTATTCAGACGAGATTCTCAGAACCTGCCTCTGAATATATACTCATCCTAAAACTTCTGGTTTATTACAATTGAATTATTGTCTGCAGAAGAGGGTTCAGTAAGGAGTCATTTTTTTACACCAATTATGTCCCTTTCCTCCGACGCCCTTCCTCCCCCCTTCCCAAAAAAATATGAAAAATAAACTGTCACAAAGGCGTTGACAATACCAGTTGCATTAAAAAAAACCCACAATTTTGAACAAAGCAAAAAGTAATAAAGTAATCTATCACAAAACAGCAACAGTGTCGTGCAATTACCGGGGCACATGCTAAAAGAGGAAATTACAATAAAACGCAAAAGTATATCCACCTCCCGTTTAAATAACCGCTGCCATTTGGTCTGAAAGGTGAAACAGTTACCGGTCATATATCAACGTTTTCGCATTTCAGCGGCGTTGCGTTGCACAGTGCGACAGCCAACATAAAAATTTCAAATAAAATACCAAATTTACATTTTGTAAATATAACAACTTACATTCTGAAAAATCATGTTCTGACAAAGACCCAAATTAAATTTAGGTCCAAAATGCCAGTTATTTTTTTTAATAATAACAATTCACTTGGGAAATACCCAAATTACACTGGAAAAGAAATTAAACATTACAAAATGAAAAAGTACATTTTGAACGACTTCATAATGGAAAAAAAATGCCATAATTACATAGCAAAGAAATATTACATACTGAGAAAAAATCAAAACTACATTTTGGCATAAAAAATACTAAGTTTACAAACTCAAATTCTGAACATTGAATAAAACTACACATATAAATTATCTATTATGTTTATAAAAGCCTTATTTTAATAAACCAAAACTACACACCAAGATAAGAAAAAAAGTCTGCTTAAAAAACATACCAAAACGGCACTTTAAACATTGCACAAAATTGCGTCTTGAAAAATACCGAAATTACATATTGAAAAATACCAGGGCTAGCTGGAGGCAAAATGAATGCAAATTTCCCCCATTAGCACATCGCTTGCTAGCTCTTCCCCGCAATTAAATAACAGTGCCCAATTAACATAGCGCAAATAACATCCCCGAATTAGCATAGCTCTAGCGCCCAATTATCAAGGCGCATGTTACGGCTCTTCTCGAACCTAAATGTAACGCCCTATGCGCCACGGATTAAATATCAGGCAAAAGCACTTTCGCTGGCTCTTGGTTTCTAGGTCTGGTGTAATAATAATAATAATAATAATAATAATAATAATAATAATAATAATAATAATGTCATTGTTTTCTTAGTACTTACTGTGTACAATTATGCGACGTATTCGACTACGTATAACAGTAATAGCAGTAGTAACTTATAATAATAATAACAATAATAATAATAATATTAATAATGTCATTGTTTTCTTTGTACTTGTATACTGTGTATAATTATGCGATGTATTCGACTATGTATAACAGTAATAGCAGTGGTAACTTATAATAATAATAATAATAATAATAATAATAATAATAATAAGAAGAAGAAGAAGAAGAAGAAGAAGAAGAAGAAGAAGAAGCATGAGTCTTGAAATGGAGAAACAAATCCACAGTTATGTATGGGTACATATATTTAAAGATAAATCTCTGTAGAGATTTATTTTTAGATATAAGTACCCATACATGACTGTGTGTTTGTTTCTCTAATAATAATAATAATAATAATAATAATAATAATAATAATAATATTATTATTATTATTATTATTATTATTATTATTATTATTATTATTATTATATTATACATAGTCATAAACGTCGCATAATTATACCCAGTAAGTGCAAAGAAAACACTGACATTATTATTATTATTATTATTATTATTATTATTACGTACGAAGGTATATGCACCACAATTTTGTACCGATAAGCACACCGAGCCAATAACAAACAATCCAATGAACCAAACAAAGAAACAAGAAATGAAATGAACGCAAATCAACGCCAGCACCTCAAAAACGAAGCGAAATCAAAACGGTCTCCCTCAGCGCACGGCACCAAGGATGGCTCCAATTAACAGACCAAACAGAGGGCGGGACATAATTTCCTGTAATTTATTTCACATCATTGCGCCAAATTAAAAAATAAAAGTACAAAGCATAGCCATTTCTGATTGTATCATTTAATAAAGGCAACATAATGAAAGGGTATATGTAACAGGGAAAATACATTTAAATGACGATAAATTGACATAAGCAGAAAATCAACTCCAATTATCAATATCCGGTATACTTTATGGCGTTCATTTCCACACTGCATGGTGACAATATCTCCGCTGAAAGAGATTTTAGTTGTGGAAAATTTATTCGACAGAGGGAAAAAAAGAAGTGGAGGAAGAGAGAACGGAGATGAACAAGGAGAAGAAAGAAAAGGGTGAGAAAGGAGGACGTGGAGGAAGCAAAGGTCTCACAGGCAAAGGAAGAGGAAGAAAAGAGAGAGAGAGGAAATAGAGGCAGATGATGATAAAAGGAAGGAAGGACGAAAAGGTACTCCGAGGTAAGGGAAGCAAAGCGGAAAACCCGTTAGCAAGAGGAAGAGGAAGCGGCAACACAAAGGCCCACAGGAAAGCAACTGGCACGAAGGCATTTCCTTCCTCGAAGGGCAAAATGGGCCATGCATCTGCAAGTATCATATTGGAATCAAGAAAATGGAAGCATCTAAATGGAATGATCGACCAGGGCCCATGGACTGCATCAAAAAGGAAGTCTCAGATTGGAAGCATCAAACTAAACGCTAGAAATTGAACGTATCAACTTAGACAATAAAAGTGAAACATGAAAATGAACCCGTCAAATTGAACGCATAAAATGATAGGCATAAAACTAAGAGCATCAAATTAGAAAAAGTAAAAAGGAACACTCGTCCAAGGAGGCTGAGCCGAAAAGAACTTCTAGAAGAATAGTGTGCGCAACGAATTTTTTTTTTATCTATATAGCTTAAATTATGATTAAAAGTTTCAGTGTCTCATTACAGAAAAAAGTTAAACTACCAAAGTAGAAAAATAAAATTTTCAATGTTAATAAGGAAGGTTTTCGTGGTTTCCGATCGCTAAATAATTCATCAATTCAATTCCTTTTATATCATTACTATCAGTGTCAGAGCTCTTTCCAGTGGCTCATGTTGATGTAAATACGTATAAATATTTAGTGAATCGTGTAAACGCTCTGAATAAACAGCAATAATCCCCGTCTTATTAAGGAGAATTTTTTAAAAATAAACTGCAAACAGGAATTCATTCCCACCTGAATATAATTTCTCATCTTTACCGTGAAGCAGGAAATTTTTCGTACATAAAATGAAATTTCCCTCCTTGATCTCTGGAGGGAAATTGCTTCCCCAGCTTACATTAGATTTTCTCCAGGAAAAATGCAGTTAGTTGATGTAACTTATATCTTGCAAGAGATTGAGAAAGATCCGAAATTTCATTTTCCTTTGGATTATCGCCTCTGAAAATGGAGGGTTTTGGTTATCTTCGCTTCTGTTTAAAAATAAATAAAATGTGAAGGTAGGTGCTGTATCTCGATCTAAAAAGGGGAACGTGTGTTGCCTCTTTTATTTTTGTCCCATCAATAACGCTAATTTTTCCTATACATTTTGTTGAAATGATCGTTCACTACAGTTCTAGGTTCAATTTTCAACTACCGGCAGACATGCTGAAATTTTGGATTAAAAAAAGAATCAAGTATAATCAAATTGGATGTTTTTTCATTGTGGATAGTCGTTGGCCATGACTAGATCTCGGCCAAGAAACATTAGTTATAAAATTTTCGTCTTTGGATCCAAGTCAGATGCTGTTAATGAAGGTCCCTCTGGGGTATCACATCCGCTACAAAAACTTTTCTCCGCCCGAAATGCATTTCATGGCTGTCCAGTTGTATCCAAGACAAGAAGAAAACAAGCCTCAATGCCTGTTATTTTTCTTACCAGTCGAGGGGGGAAGGCACCGCGGACAGTGTGCCGC
>NC_089758.1:11499233-11524233 GCF_040412425.1 Macrobrachium rosenbergii
AGCGGAAGAGCAGTAAAATATCATGTTACGAAATATGGAGCGTCTGTGCAAAAGTTGTTTATGACATACGGTATGAGTGGAGGGCCTATTGGGTGTTCGCCTCTGGAAATTAATGTGGCCATTAGTGCCATCCGTGGCTTCAATATACACCTGGAAGTACCCTTCCCCCTCCCCCACTTCTCTATGCGTCCATCTTTCGTTGCGTGTGTATGTTTATACACACACACATACGTATATACATGTTTGTCCGTGTGATGGAGTATATATCAGAGTCTATACACATACTCTCCCTCTTTAAGAAATTGACAAAAGAATCATATTTAGAAGTTCTCTCGCTCCTCTGGACAATTCAAGAATTACATTAAAAAATTATCTTACCACAAAAATATGATTCCGGACCATTATATCTAGAATAATTCTCTCTCTCTCTCTCTCTCTCTCTCTGAAAATATTCAAGGAGTTCTGGCCAGCGACAGAGTTGTTATTACAAAACCAGAGGCAATGTCCGTCCAACTTTCGCGTCCAATTTGGGAAAGTTTCTGGCTGCAATCAGCTCCGCCCTTTTTGGATGATCTAAAAACCGTCTCCTGTACACCATTTCATTCTCGTTATGACTTTCCTCCATTTCAGTATACACCACTTGCTGCCGATATTCAATATACGCCAAAATGCTATCCATATTCAATATACTCCGAATCCAGTCAACATTCAGGATGTTGCCAAACCTGTTAAAAAACGATATAAGCCAATTGTTGCCAATATCCAATGAGCGCCATAATATCATTATTCAATATACGCCACATGCTGCCATTTCCAATATACGCTACATGCTGTCCATATTCAAAGTACACCACATAATGTCTCTGTTCAATATGCAGCACATGCTCCCGATACCCAATATACGACAGATGTCGACAAAACGACTATAGAATACCTCAAACCATTTAGACTTAACCTCAACCCGGGCTCCACTGCCGGCCCCCGCCCCCTCACCCAGTTCACGTCTAGCTCTAGAAATATCCCCAATTTTGTAGAATGCCAATAATTTCTAGAGTTCAAACGCAGCGTAAAATGAAGGGCCTCGGGAAGGGAAATAAAATGAGAGTCCTGCCGCAGAACAAATTGGGGGTAGACCACATGGAAGGCTGATATCTGCTGGTCTGAAGGGAGAGGTAAATTCCAGCTGAGGTGACCTCAAGGATTCATGATATCCAGGGGATAAAATCGGAGATATATATCCATTGGGGGTGAAAGGCTGATATCTCCTTTGAGCTACAACCAAACGATGATAACAACTAACTTGAGAAGTGGTGTTGGCAGTCACTGAATAAAAGAACAGAACAGAGAGAGAGAGAGAGAGAGAGAGAGAGAGAGAGAGAGCCCTCCACCCCATAATCCAGCCAGCACCCTCCTGACGTAGGCATGAAAGCTGAAAACATTGATTACTGAAGGAGTAATTAAGAAGATGAGTTTCACACCTTTGGAGATTTTCTTTCTCTCTCTCTCTCTTCCTATCCCCCCTCCCACGCATTTAAATATTCCTTTCTTTCTTTAATTCTTCCTTTCTCTTTCAAAAAGTTGTGTCCCTATTTCCTTCTCCAACACAGAAATAGTTGATCTCTCTCTCTCTCTCTCTCTCTCTCTCTCTCTCTCTCTCTCTCTCTGGTCTAGCCGCCATGCTGTTAAGAGGAATTGTTTGGAAATGTCAGAGGAATGTGGAGTTGTCCTCATCTGTTTTTCGTCTTTAGAGAAGCGTGGAGTATATGTACTCCAGAACTTGGGAAGGCTCGTTTTTTTTCAGAGATTATTGGACAACTGGGGTTGGAAACACCAATTTCGGCTGCGGCACTGAAATAGCATGTGACAACGCTCTTACGTTAGCGAGTGAGTTTTTCGGTATTTAATGAAGAAAGAAGAAATATTAACATAAAGATGGTATTCTAGTTGGTAAGTCAACTGTATCTATCAGTCTATAATATATATAATATATATATATATATATATATATATATATATATATATATATATATATATATATATATATATATATATATATATATATTTTTTTATATATATATATATATGTTCTTCTTTTTTTTTTTTTCATAGAGAGGCAGACCCCAGATGTTACCTTTTTCCGGGTCTAAATAAGTCATTTTCCATACAACAGGAGACCTGATTCAGTGCTTAGGCCGACGAGGTCAAAATGCCATGCACTGGCAGAGCGATTCTAAATCGCATTGGCTTGATGGACCTGACACCTCTGTATGGGGAGGCCAGCGTCCTAACCAACAGACTAGTCTATATATCTCTGTTAAGATACTGGTATGTATTTATGTATGTGTGTATATAATATATATATATATATATATATATATATATATATATATATATATATATATATATATATATATATATATATATATATATATATACATTATATATGATATGTGTCCACACCAACACTTCCTAAAGTAATACATCCAAGTTTGCCCGCAGAGACCTACCTTCATCATTTAACACTCCGATAGCAATATGAAATAAATAGGCGATAAAAACATAACTATAACATTACGAAGAAACCATTCTTCATAAATACAAACTCAGTCTTCCTCCAATGGGAAAAAGATGGAAATAAAAGTCACATGAGTAAAGTAAGCAATCGTCACACAAACCAGAATTAAATGAAAATATAAATCGACTGAGCCAACTTATACAACCAATACCGTCTTCACCAAAACTGGAAATAAACTTGAAGATCGGCGAAGAAAAGCATACTTAACTATCTAAGTGTCTCCAATAATACGTCAAAGCAGTGGATTAGCAAAAGAAATGCAAGATCAATATATTATTTATTTGTTATTCCCTTCTGAATTCTGAATGTTATATTTTATATATCTTTTGTACCTCTTTTTCTTTTTTCTTTTTCTGTATATCGTTATTCTCATCTATGGAGTTTTGCTTTATAAAGTAATTTGCATTTGGATCGACATGAAATGAGCAGCTGTCTTTGCCCTTACATCCATATGCTAAATATATAGTCATCTTCTCGAGGCATTTTTCCAATATGGCACCATGTCACGTGACAATGACGTTATACCTCAAGCATCACGTACTACCCTTGGCTATTATCACCATAACACCACTGGTTTGCGTTTAAAATAAACGTGTGTGTATACATATGTATATGTATGTATATGTATATATATATATATATATATATATATATATATATATATATATATATATATATATATATATATATTACTCACATAACCCGATAGAGTATATTTTCATACATGACCCACTGTCCCTCAGCTATATGGCAGCCTACACTGAGTTTGAAGGAAATCTCATAAACTGCGTTAAAGTTATATAACCTTATATATTTTGAATTGCAACTAAATTAAATAAGATCGAGAGAGTTTACTTTGCATATAAATTTATATAACATTAACCACTTTCATTAGCCAGTATATGGAGATGATAAAAAGCAAAATATGTCGAATTTTCCTTCAGTCGTTCAGTAGATCTTATGAAGATTTCTGCAAAATCCAATATGGACATCATGTCCAAATACCTAAGTAATAAAAATTTCAAACAATCATTTTCATGCTTCATCAAATTTTTTCCAACTGATTTTCCTCTAGACCTGCCACAAAATCGACACGGAGAATAACAATATTGCTCCTTGAAGCCTCGATAACAAAAATAGCTCTGTCTATGGAGAAGAACCCCCACCAACAATTTAATAAAAGAGAAACAGTCCCTTTTTTTCATTTTCCCTTTCTGAGAACCGAATCCATTTTTATCTATGTTGATGGCTGCTCGTCTTTGTACCCCTTAATCAGCTTCAACTGACGCGAAATACTGTCACTGGCTGTTATTCTGTTAGGGAGCATGGAGGGTGACCCTATGAGCTATCCAGTTGATAACCTTAGGAGAACTCAGTAAGTAACCCTGCGGGCGACCGAAAGAACATCTCAGTAATCCAAGTGGTACGGCACCCCTACCCCATAATAACAAGGTCTAGAGAATACCATTCTCTTGCCCTTGCATAGTAAGTAAGTTCGACCACCAACATTCTTGTGTATATTTTGTTCGTCGGGGGGCCCCTTATAGCCGTATGTATGCTTTCAAAATATTCTTTCTTTTCTGATTTTACATAATATATCCAGGGAAAAAACAAAAAAAAAATAGCAAATTATAACAATACAACATTCAAAGATCTTTTAGTCTTTCACACACACACACACACACACACACACACACACACACACACACACACACACACACACTTGTCCTATCGTTGCCAGTTCAATCTATTTGGCATCTGTCCTCTGAACTTGTTACAGATATTTCTCAACTATGATGAAAGCGAATACCAAAAGCAATGCTTTCACGACGTAGGGCGTTGAGTAGCACTCGAAGTATTAAGGAAGGGAAGGATGGACGAGGGGTTAGGGGAGAATTGCAGAGGAACTGGATTCTGGTTCGTCTGAACATACTTTCATATTATGTACTCCCTTCATAACTTTGAACAGTGTCTGACTAAATGCTTTCTCCTTCTCTCTCGTTGGATGCAAAATGCGGATGTTAAGTGCGAATGAAAGAATGGGGCTGTAAGACGTAGAGATAAATTGTTTACATGATATCTGTAATGTGAGAACTGAAAGGGAGAGATGTGCAGATACGTAGAGTGATAATAGGTTAGTGTAAATGAAAGGATGGGTCAAAGTGTTGACTAGGTCATGTGGAGAGAATGAGCAATGATAGACTGGTAAAAAGAGTATACAATTCGGAAATGCTATGAGGAAGGAGGGGATGCCTTAGAAAAGGATGAATAGTGGCGTGAAAGTTATCAGGAAGGAGGGACCTCAACATTTTGGAAGGGAGAGATTGTATGCAAGATACAGGTGAATGGAGCAGCACAGCGTGTAGAGGGTTTAAAGCGTTGCTGGTGAACCTCCTGTACATATGTGGGAAGCGGCTAGTGTTGTTGAAGTTTATATATATATATATATTTATATATATATATATATATATATATATATATATATATATATATATATGTATGTGTGTGATATATATATACGATTATGTTTATATATATATATATGTATATGATATATATATATATATATATATATAAATATATAAATATATATATATATATATATATATATATATATATATATATATATATATATATATATATATATATATATATATATATAACTTCAACAGCACAAAGCCGTTTCTCTAACATGGTGCTGTCTCCAGAGCACAAAGAACACAACAGTCATTGCAACATTCATACTTAAAAAAAAAAAATTAAGTCGATCAGCCCCCCGACAGTAAAATTTCCACAACATTAAGTGCTTCATACACCAACACAAAAGGCTTATCAGCAACGAGCCAAATTCCCGTAAATGCAATAAGCAATCCAAACCTATCTTGTACACGCTTTCTGGAAATTTAAGGTTTTCCTTGCAAATACCTACTGCAAACCACTTAAGCCACCCTTTCTAGGCTTTCCTCTCCCTCTCTTAACACTCCTTGATTAAACTCTCTTATCACCAACGCACTGTCGGTCGCTTTTTTCATATGACTGAACCATCTTAAAATACTCTGATCAACCCTTTCACTTATGGTAACCTTTTACCACGTCTACGTATATCCTAATTTCTCAGTTGCGAATTTTATTTGAAACATTCTAACTAAACAATTTATCTCAGAAGCTTCAAAATTATTTCTTTCATTTGGATTAAAGATCCACAATTCACTTCTATAAAGGAGAGTTAGTTAAGCCGTAATTTCATATATATATATATATATATATATATATATATATATATATATATATATATATATTCCCACCTTGACTTCTACAGACAACATTCTTTGGTTCATCTTCCTGGTTTCCATCTTCCCATTTACTTTAAACTTTCTCCTCTCCAAATGTTTTCAAACTTGTAACTAGTTCCCATATTTTCTTCTTACTACCCTTAATCAGTCCAGTTTTATCTATAAAGAAACAACCACTCCACACTCCATTCAAGACTCATTCTCTTACTCATAACTTTTAACGTATATTTACTGTCCTTTCTCCGACTTCTCGCATTATTCCATCCGCTAAGAAACTGAGCAGCCACGGAGATTAACATATTCTGGTCCCCGGGCCACGTTTATACAAAACCAGTCACTCTCCCGCCTACATATTCAAAAAGAAAGTTTTCACTTTATCAAAATAACTTTTAAAAGCATATATATATATATATATATATATATATATATATATATATATATATATATATATATATATATATATATATATATATATATATTATATATATGTGTGTGTGTGTGTCTGCACTCATCTATATACATATTACCTCTACTAGAAGTGATAATAATAACAATGTCGGGTAAAACATTATATTGATGATAATGCCAATAAAAATAAACCCTACACCGTAACCAAAAAGACTTAAAATTTAAATCTTGCATCCTTCATGAAGCTTAAGCACCAGGCAAATTTTACGCCCTAGACACAACGCATATTTCTAAAAAGTGCGTCCCAGTGATTAAAACAGTAATACTCTCATGGGGATTTATAAAAGCACTGTGACCATTAGCGTGTATTTTCTCGTGAGTACTGGTGGTTTGTTAAAGTATCTGGAGATTTAAGTAATCCTAGCAAGGATTACTGATGCATTTGTCCCCGATGAACGGCGTTATTTGAGAAAATGCTGGCGTGAAAACATTTTTCTTGGATAAAATCTCCTTTTATTTGGTAAAACTAGCAATATTCTTTCCCCTGAGAAAACAATTCCTAAATGTTCTACTTCTACTATACTTTTATTTCTCAACATGTGAGGAACTTTTTTCTACAGAAATAAAACAGATTTTCCTAAGATTCAAGCATTCAGATCCTCATACTTTCTGGTTATTAATCCGATTTTATATATATATATATATATATATATATATATATATATATATATATATATATATATATATATATATATAGAGAGAGAGAGAGAGAGAGAGAGAGAGAGAGAGAGAGAGAGAGAGAGAGAGAGAGAGAGACCCATATATATATATATATATATATATATATATATATATATATATATATATATATATATATATATATATATATGTACATACACACACACACACACACACACATATATATATATATATATATATATATATATATATATATATATAATCTGCATCACGGTGAAGTTATAAAAACAAACTAGAGGTAAATAAAAAATGGCAGGTAGGAATCACGAACTTCAAAATTCTGTCTCTTTCCTCGGAGGAAGAGAAAATAAAAAGAGGATACGGAGAGGAGGAGGACGAGGAAGGAAGAAAAAGAGAAAAGCCTTTTATCGGAGTCTTGTTCAATTCCAGATTTTGAGATCCGGAATCCTTTCGTGTGGTTCTCTATTATTCGAAATGCAGATCGTTTCTGTCGATGCCTCTAGGTCTAACTGTTTCTTCAAAACCAGTCACCATCATTGCCATCACTTCCAACACTGTGCAACGCACATATCTTCCATGATATTTCGCTCGTCATGTATTTTCCTGTTTTTACTTTCACAAATCTCCTCCACTCATCCTGAACATACCGTTTCACAGCTGTTTTCAAAGTAGGTCTGGGTTTTCCAACCGCCCTGGTGCCCACAGGAGCCCAGCCGACACTATCATGTCCTCCCAGGGTGGTACAAAGGACACGCCCAGCCCATCTACTTCTCCCTTTCATCGTTATCTTGTCTACATATGGAACTTCAGTAACTCCCCACTCTCACTCTATCCTGTCTCTGTACTCTAATATTTTTTTCGAACTTTATTCTAAAATCGACCATATCCTTCAAAAACGGTTTAACTGCCATACCAAGATTCATGTTCGTATAGCAATACAGATCGTAATGGAATTCTTTATAATGGCATTTTCGTATGTTATTTCAGTCTACTGTACTTCTAAATCTTATTCAGCCTGCCAATTGGTTGCATTGCCTTTTTAAGTCTTTCATTAAATTCCAATTCAAGAGAATCTGTGCTAGCTATCATTATTCCCAATTTTCTGAAAACTCAGCCTCATTAACCCTTTCTGTATCTTGCGTTATTTCATCCACTTGCTCATACTTTGTCTTCAGTACGTCTGTGTTTCTTTGATTCCCCTCAAGTTCCACCTCTCCATAAGATGCATTCCACCGGGCAATCTTCGTAAATCTTGTGGTGTTTTGCCGATTTATACAGAATCATCTAAGAATTTTAAGCTTATCGCGATTCTACTCTAAACCTCTTCCATCTCCCAACCACTTTTTTTTATTATAATGAAATGAATTAGAAGGGCAAACAGCAAAGGCTATACAACATCCCCGTGTAGCACTTCATTAATCATTACCAATTCCCTTGACAAGACTCCATCATCAAGTATAAGTATTTTCTAATCACGAAATGTATTTTCAACATTTATTCAAAACGTACAAATAAGTTAAGCTTCTAATAAATGAAATCTACTCTGTATTTTTTTTTAATGTGAGAACCCAGAGAGGGGCTCATTCGCTATACCGAGTCGCTCAAGGTTCCATTCCGTATCATCTTTCTCTATTTAATATCATAATTAATATTTGAATATCATTAATAACTCAACTGTTGCGCACGTTTATTGATTCCCAAGAAACTAAAGGAATTATTCGTTCGCTTTTATGAAAAGTACATAAAAGTTAAGTATACCTTAAGTATACCTCTCCTAGGGCTGGCCAAAAGGATTAGATTTATTTTACGTGGCTAGGAACCAATTGGTTACCTAGCAACGGGACTTACAGCTTATTGTGGAATCCCAACCACATTATACCGAGAAATGAATTTCTATCACCAGAAATAAATTCCTCTAATTCTTCACTGGCGGGCACGAGACTCGAACTCGGGCCTAGCGGAGTGCTAGCCGAGAGCGCTACCGAGTCGTCCAACGAGGAACTTGAAAACCAAGAGATAACTTCCACGACCCTCCTCGTTTTCATCTTTCTTTTCTCGACATGAATAATATCAGGATTACTCAAAAACACAGCCTTCAAACACTTTCAGCAGTTTTCTACCAACCAAAAGGAATTTTCTAGGTGGCTTCGAAAATGGAATACTCAAAGCAGAGTCACGAAAGGGGTAGCTACCATGCCCCTTCTACTCGTACGTTCACTTTCATGGATTCTGTAGCTAGTAGTTCATCGACTCGTGTTTGCTTTCCCAGTTTATTTTTTCAATTTATCAATCGGCGTGTTTGCTCTCAAGCGCCATCCCTTAATCTTTTTATACAGTTACGAGGATTTATTTGCCTTTTCCGTATAAACCACCCGATATGATTCCAGCTTTACAGTTCAGTTAGTTTTGCAATGATTTTTTTTAGATTTTTCTTTCACTTAAAAAATATATTTTCAAGAGCGAACAAACATACCTTACATTATAGAAGCAGTTCATCATGTTCATATCTGAATTACACATCCCCAATAAATACAAATAAATTGGACACTTCACTTCTGTTTCACGTATGTCATGCTGGATTTAAAAAAATACCGGGTAGTTAGTTTTAGAGTTTTTTTTTTTTTTACGCGGAAAGGCAGTATCTCCAACACTTTATGAAAGATCATAGATATTTCTTATCAACAATATGATCGCAAAAGAGAAAAGAAGCTGGTTAAGGCACTTTTAGTACTAAAAGCAACAATGATGGGAAGAAGCTGAAGAAGTACGTTTCTGACTGATTTTATTAGTCCACTAACATCAAAGCATCCATGGCCATCAAAAATTTTTACTTTAAAAGCCACCTGATAACACAAGGAAAAATGAAAGAAAGTCGTAAGTATGCGTGAAAAATTCAGTTGATACAAAATGGAATTTGGCCATCGGTTTCTTAACAAGAAATGCCAGTTGTCAGGAAAAAAAAAAATATTACCGGTAGACAAGGTGACACCTGAGGTTCCAGAGGGTCCTCTTTAAAGCAGGGTGTCTGAAGGAAGTGTGTGTCCTCGGAGCTCTCCTCTCCTTCAGAGCAAAAAGTGCCAAGATAAGAATTTAATACCGAGGATCTCAAACACCCAGAAGCGCTTTCTTCAAAGCAGTGACGGACTGCTCGAGAACACCGCAAATGATAAAGGAATTTCGTCAAAAGAAACGAAATTATTTTGATGATTATTCAAAAAGGTCACTGATATGCAAAGTACTGTCCACAAAGAAGAATACCTATGTGTGTTAAACAACAAAAAGGGAAGCATAAATAAGAATTAATTAAGTAAAGACATAATCAATCATCAATGTCTGATGGAATACGTAGCAAAATACTAAAATCAGACATTAAGAAGAATATCTGTCAGATTTACAAAAACCCCCGGTGCTGAAGACGGAAAGAACTCTGCTATCGCGTCCGTGGTCTCAATGTGCCCCATGATCGCTGCTTACGCAAGGCCTACTAGAACTGCTGAATTTCCCGCGAAGTACAGATCTCATAGATATTAGTTCCTTCATCTTTCGTAGCAACGTTGTTATTACTGACTGTGGAAGCAGACAACGATCGAACGACCATTATGGCGAGCAGGGCATATAAAAAAAAGAGAAGTGACGATGGTCTCCATAAAAATAAAATGAATAAATAAAACAATTTACACCGCTGAAGAGAGTTAAAAAGTTAATTTCTTATCTGACTGTATGAATGTGTTTATGCAACTGACTGCATAAATTTGTTTAAAAGTTCGGATGAACGTCATTGTATAAATTCATTTCAACTCATGGAAGTATGTCAATGTGTGAATTCACTTACATGCATGGATGTACGTCAGTGTATGCATTTATTTAAACACATGGATGTACGTCAGTGTATGACTATATTTAAACGCATGGATGTATGTCAACGAATGAATATATTTAAACGCATGGATGTACTGTACGTCAATGTATGAGTATATTTAAATGCATGGATGTACGTCAATTTATGAACCTATCGAAACACATGGATGAATGTCAATGTATGAATATATTTAAACTCATGGATGTACGCCAATCTATAAATTTGTTTAAACTCATGGATGTACGTCAGTGTATGAATTGATCTATATGCATGGAAGTACATCAATGTATGAATTTATTTAAATACGTGGATGTATGTCAATGTATGAATCTGCGGGAGGGTTTGGATGCATTTGAATGCATGAATGTACTTGATTGTATGAATATGCGTGAATAAATGAGAATAAGAGGATACTTAAGGTCGTGGTAGCTTGGATGGTTTTGCCTGGACTTTGCAGTATGGTGGTCCCAAGTTCAAGCAAGACCACTCCCTCTCAGAGATATTGGTTCAAGGCCCGCTCATGGCTGATGGACTTTCTCTTACCCCTGTGAGCTTAGGGCAGAGTGTTCAGAGGAGCTCACCAACCACTAACCTGATTATCCGTAGTCCCAGCCTGGGTGGCGACGGGGCTTGGGTGCTGAACATGAGTGCATCATGTTCGGTCTCTGAAACACTGTGCACCGTTGCACTAATCTGTCCTTTACCTCTGATGTTCATAAGCGACCTTTAAGCAAGGAAGGACGGGAGGGTATGGATATGGATGCACTTCGAGCATATAAGTTTACTCACATACGAGTACAAGACGGTGATACTCTCATGAACAAGGGACTTTTATCACATCTTCGGCCTGATCGCAACCTCCTTTCATCGTACCGCATTTCAGTGCCTTGTCTTTGTCTCAGCAATAAGCGATGATTTGTCCAATGTCCACGAAGATAAGAAACTAACCCTTAAACGTTCCATTCCCATAACCAAACGGTAACCTTCTATCGCGTAAATATTGCTCTACATGAATTCACGAATAAATTGAAACCAGATATAGGAGCTGTCATCAACTGAAGCGCAGTCAATACACTCGTAAATATCTAAACCTGACATTATTTCCCGTAAGCACGTGACAAGTCGATTTCCTATTGCCTCTTTCCCTCACATTTACCACATCAAACTACCGCCGTTGACACCGTGACAACCTTGGAAATCCCCGAAACGATTCCCTATGGAACGTAATACTCATATATTGTCATTGTCAGTAATTCATGGTTGCTCCTAATGCTGACAATAACCACAAGGTTGTATCCTTTGATGTTAAGAAACTGTCAATACATAGTCATGCAGATGTACGAATATGTATATTTATTTTCCATTACTACTGGATTCTTCCATTCACTTTGACTTTTCTGTTTTATGTCTCGACAACTTATTCGGCGGAAGCCTGATAATAAAGTAAAAAGTCTGCTAGCTTGTCTCATTGGAACGGACACGCTTTACGGACAATAATAATCGTAATATCTATTTATGCAAAGCACGAATGTTAAACTGATTCTACACAAGACTGACTAATTCCGTCATTCCGTGCAAATATACAAGGATTCAGACAATAATTCTGAATTCTAAATTTTCTTCATTTTCGAAGGCCCCATTAGGAATAAAATTGCATATTATAATCAGCCAACAGAGCGTGGTAATAACAAATGTATCTATCAATTTATCATGAATAACATACATTTCAACGACGTAATGGAGCGCAGGGATTTTTCATATTTTTACCTCAGCATATGGAATGCATAAAAATAAATTATGTAAAATAATACTTCAATACTGAAGGTAAAATATAAGGAAAAATACTTGGCACAATGTCATTTATAGTCGTCAAAATAAACAATAATAGTACACAGAAAGAAACTTGTTTCAATAATTTCAAGATTTTGTATATCAAATTTATTAAAAAAAAAAAGGGGGCCTCTAACTAACAAGCAGACTTGACCTCTCCCAGCCTAAGTTAATTAAATGAATATTGTATGAATCTCTGAAGTTCTTTCCAGTTTTTTGAACAGACGTACATTAATTTTCAGCACTTCTGCATCTTCAGCACAGATCACCTCTGATGTTTTCACTTTAGTTTATATCAAATGAATAAGCAAGAGCTTTAGTAGAAAAGATGAAGTGACGCAAAAACGACGAACAAAAACGAAAAATAAAGAGCTGAAATTAAATATGAAAAAGTAAACTGGGTGTTTTCAATTGGCAAACTGGCGTCGCAGCAACGACATAGGCTGCCAACGGTGGAGATACACTATGGATCAAAATCATCTACGAGCACTGAAGGAGAAAATAAGGCATACAATTAATTCGCATAACATCCATTCCATCGGAGTATTCAAGCTCACAGAACAAAAAACAAAAAAAAAAAACAAAAAAATACCAAAACGAAAAATCTATAAACAAATACCATAAACTGCCATTCAATCCACGTATCCATGGCACAAAAAAATTCTATAAAAAGTGACTACAAACTGAAAGCCGTAAAAAAAAAATCTACCTTTTGTAGAAGAGTAGCTTCTTCGACAAACTTAAAAAATGAGGCTGAAAGACTTCAATGGCTACGCGAAAGACGTCGCTGAATAAATCAAGCGGCATGAAGGAGCGAGCCCGCAGCCAAGTTGTTATTCAGGATGCATCAGCTCGCCGCTCCTCCTCCTCTTCAAAACGAAAGTAGAAAGCGAGCTGAAATGCCACCGACATCACAAGAGCATTATTACGAATATTCACGACAAAGCAAAACCATAAAATAAATAAAATCAGGGTAGCTAGAAAGCTGGTGGTGCAGATAATGTGCCACATAAATGAATGATAAATTTAACCCTATATACTTCGATAAATGTTGATGCAAATAAAATCCTACAAAAAGATACATAAACAGGACAAACATAACACAGTGATATCGAGACTATGAATATTTGTTTACATTGTACAAACAATTGACTATACACGCAAAGTCATACGAAGCATGTACAATAAAAATACTGCACTAACACTCGCAACTTTGAAAGTTACACTGAAATAAATCATTGAAAAAAATATCAGAATTTCTTATCAAATGCTCATCACATACAGATGGCAATGACTAAAACGGTGATACCATTGATAAAAAGAAGAGGTAAGACGCCATATATTTAACTTTTCTGTTACATATGACATGAAAAGTTACAAAATCAAACAAAAACCTACAACATACACATCAATGCTAGAGACGCTCTTGAAGTGGCATCGTGCTAAAGATGCAACTCAATAATCAATGTACTTACAACACACACCTCTCTCTCTCTCTCTCTCTCTCTCTCTCTCTCTCTCTCTTCCTCTCTCTCTCTCTCTCTCTTTCCGAAATTAACAAACTCCTTCTCTCTCACTCTCCTTCCGAAAATGACAAACTCTCTCTCTCTCTCTCTCTCTCTCTCTCTCTCTCTCTCTCTCTCTCTCTCTCTCTCCCCGGAAATGACAAATTCTCTCTCCGTCCATCCCACCGTGGTTAAGATATAGTGTAAATCTCTCTCTCTCTCTCTCTCTCCTCTCTCTTTCCGAAAATGTCAAACTCCTTCTCTCTCTCTCTCACTCTCCTTCCGAAAATGACAAACTCTCTCTCTCTCTCTCCCCGGAAATGACAAATTCTCTCTCCGTCCATCCCTCCGTGGTTAAGATACAGTGTACATCTCTCTCTCTCTCTCTCTCTCTCTCTCTCTCTCTCTCTCTCTCTCTCTCTCTCTCTCTCTGCGGTGGCTTTGCTTAATAATGTCTTGTCTACAGCTTGTCCTCGGTTGTGTCGTAAGAGTTTAAGACAGAATATAAAGAGTGGGGTGGCGGTGTGTTAGGACTTCTAGATGCGGGCTGTGTCAAATGGAAAGGGTATCACAAAGAGTGAAAAGGGTGGGCAGGACAGGAGTGGGCCCACAGGGTGTGAAGAGAATCAAAAGAAAAGGGTTGAATGGACAGTTTATGGCAAGAGATAAAAACATTATACATATATTTATATATATATATATATATATATATATATATATATATATATATATATATATATATATATATATATATATATTACACCTTTCCCCCTTAGACAGGGTAGTTCCCATATTTAACAAGTATTTTTGGTTACCGCACAAGTGAACAGATGTACAACGAGCTTTAATAGAATGTGCCCATACTGCTGTAAGCCACAGGGTACCATATCTTGACCCCCTTCAGATAAGGATCATGGGTGTATATATATATACATATATATATAATATATACAGATATATGTGTGTAAGTTTATAATATATATGTATATATACATATTTATGTATGTGTGTGTTTGCGTAAGAGAGAGAGAGAGAGAGAGAGAGAGAGAGAGAGAGAGAGAGAGAGAGAGAGAGAGAGAGAGAGAGAGAATTTGTATGCCATACTACGTCTATTTACAACCCAAAGCCAAGACAGTATCTGGAGAACTGTAGCTCAATGGTTCCATCCCTCCTGTGGAAGAACTAGATCATCGAGAGACAGAAGGAGTTTTGACTTTTCGACATTAAAAAAATGATACACAGGCAAAGGTCAACCCTAAAAACAAGAACAAAGAAAAGAAAAGAAAAGATGACAGATGAATAAGAAAGGTATGGGCCTTACACCATCGTCAAAAAGGAATTCTTGATGTCGGTGCACTCAGGTCTTGTAAGGCTGAACAAAAGTGGAAGTGGCTAAACGGCCATTTAACACTACGGAAAACAACTAGAAGATGGGAATCGAAAAGGCTCAAAGGGAATAAAAAAAAAGGAAAATGCCAAAAGGTAGTGAAAACTGCTTCGGATACGTTTGAAAGACAGCGAAAAGATGAAAGAGAACAAGAAAAACACTTGATTAGAAAGAAGAAACGGAGCTAAAAACGAATGAAGACTTACAGCGAGTGCAAAAGATCGAGCGTTGACTGAAAAAAAGCTTGCAGCCTAAAATAGAAAGAACTTGATCAAAAAGAGTTAAATGGACGGAAATGCATGAAAGGCTGTAAAGGGCCAAAAACAGGCTTAAAAGCGATGGAAAGGATGAAAGATAATAGAAAATCGTAGGAAAATATAAAATAAAATTCCATTAGAAAACTTTAACAGCAGTAATGAAGTGACAATCATACTTCATTAGTCTTATACGTAATGTGTCAATGATACTTCATTTACTCAAAGCATTTTAAACTTACGGTACGTTCTTGTTATTACACGAGTCCTAACAAGGTGAATGTTATTCTGAACGCGTATCTGTTCATGAGACCCTCAGTAACACTGACCTTACTGAACAGAATTACTGAACAGACCGCAGTCATATAAATGTCGTAAAATAAGAACAATCACAATTATCATCATAATCTAAACACCAGGGTAGAAGGAAAGGTTGGTAATCTTTCTTTGAAGCCCTCTTGCACAATTGCATAACATGACTGTTCATATGGTACCACTATATTTTGGACACGGTGCTGGGGGCACAGGGACAGACAAACAAACAGACAGACAGAGGGAATAATAATAATAATAATAATAATAATAATAATAATAATAATAATAATAATAATAATAATAATAATAATAATCTGAGACAAAGCAACTATGATAGACACACCCACATCACTTGTACAGTACGTCAATGAAGTATTAAAATGGAAAAAAATTCACACAGAAGCTATTCAGCAAGAACCTGGCAACTACACGTAATTAAGAGGAATGTTCTCCTAACCTGCCAGTCAACTTCCTTGCCTGCACATGCCAAGTAATTACAACGCATGCTGTTGTTTTTATGATGTGCAGAGATGTCGTCCGTGATCATTTGCCAGGGTTATTACCAAAATATCATCTAAGATACGGTCGTTGTTGACAGTAGAGATAACGGAGGTCGGTAATAGAGATCTTTTTGGGATTTATCAAAACAAAGTCAGCTGCATTGTCCATAACTCACTGTTAGGAACTAAATTAACAATTATTACTCAAATAATAATATTCAATGTTGTCAATAAAAGCTATTCATAGTAATTGAGAGTTACCAAAACAACTTACACAACAACAATCGTAATTTGAGACTAATTACGAAAATAACAATGACAATGAAAGTTAATGAAAACAACCAAAATAATGTAAAAATAACTGCGGGTACTGATTTTAATTAAGATCGTTACTGACTGAACTTAAAGTACCATAAACAATAACCATCGTTATCAACATCAATTAATGGGCGAAGCGCAGTTAAGGGCAGACAAATAAATACAACGATACATACAAATATATATCAACAAATGAACCCAGACTAATATATAGAGATAGACAGATTGACTGACAGAATTACTTTTACTTTGAATGGAGAGAGAGAGAGAGAGAGAGAGAGAGAGAGAGAGAGAGAGAGAGAGGTGGTACAGGTGGTACTGTCCATTACGGAAATGATAAATTACCCTGCATATTTATCGAGATTAACCGTGGCAGTTATCCGAATTACCCAGTATATTTCCCCATTATGACGCCTCTCATTAACGTAATTAACCGGATAAAAGCCGAATATCAAAAGGGAGTTGCGTAATGGCATCCAAACAATTACCTTCCACTGGCGTGACGGCGAATGTAAACAATGCCTCGTGAAAAGAAAGAATGTGCAAAAGGATCAAGAGAGAGAGAGAGATGAATGCGCAAAAGAATCTACAAACGAGAGAGAGAGAGAGAGAGAGAGAGAGAGAGAGAGAGAGAGAGAGAATATGAGAAAAGAATCAACATACTAGAGAGAGAGAGAGAGAGAGAGAGATGAGAAAAGAATCAACATACAACATAGAGAGAGAGAGAGAGAGAGAGAGAGAGAGAGAGAGAGAGAGAGAGGAGTAATTAACAAAAAAGAAACCTACCTCATGATAAAAAGGCACTTGACTTTTCAAAGGCAAAATCGAGGATCCTTGAATCTCAGGCGGTTAAAGAGATGCATACCTGCCACCTTTAATCCGCTAGCAACAACAACAACAACAACAACACATCAACAACAACAAAAGCGTTATGATTATTCAACAGTTAAACCACAACAACTGACTTTCCCATCAAAGTCTCTCAGATCCGACCCAACTGATTTTAATCCGGCTCTGCAAATCCGCATAACAGGGATAAAATTTCGATGGTTTCAAACTACGATTAATAAAAAGAAAAAATATAGAGTATTTTCGAAATAAATAAATTACTTTTTTCTTGTCATCTTAAGAACTGAAAAATATAACAAATGTGTTCTGAATAAACGAAAAATTTTGTATATTTATCTTTGAAACACAGGATGCATTATTTTGAAAGAAATGAGTAATTAAAATTCCAGTACTAATAAATTAATCATTTCTTATAATTTCTTTGAAATACGCATTGTCCTGTCTTAGTGAATAAACTATTAAAAAGCAGATTCGGAAAATATCTTCTTATATCGTCCTTGGAAATCTCCAATATTATCATCCAAGAATATCGAAGGTAAAATATCAAAATGTACAGAAATATATCCCTACATGCACAGCAACAGTGAGATAATAAATCTTCCTTCATTTATTTATTGATGACCTTGTGAATCTCACTTGACCACTTTGAATAGCATTCCTTGATACTCAATACGTAAAGTAAGTGAATAATTGGTGAATGAATGCCTGAGCACAGTCTTAAGAAGAGATTACATTAGGAAAAATATTTGACTACAGTTATATTAATTAATTGGTGAATGAATGCATGAGCACAGTTTTAAGAAGAGATTACATTAGGAAAAACATTTGACTACAGTTCTATTAATTTTGGCAAGATGAAAATTTTTGCCCTCGGAGACCGTCGTTACCTTTAAGCCAGCTTGCTAAAACACTTTTGTAAAGCATTTCATATCAAACCAAAAATACACCTCAAAACGAAGATTTCAATTTGATAAGACGTAGCATGAACGCACTAGTCCCATCACTAAAAAGTGTAATATTTTGAAAAATAGAAACATCTTCCTTTATTATTTAAAATCCACGTAAAACAATATGGCAAAAGCAGCGAGCATTTATGCATTTTTTAAATATGAATGTCAGTGTTACGTCACAAAATAACGAGGTTAATTTAGCAGCATAGCGAGAAACAATTTTTTATTTCTTTGTTCGTAGCACTGCCCGTTGTGGTGTCTTTTCTTCGAGGTCCATTTTAAATATTTTATTCCACTGTAATAACAATGTTTCTAACAATAGCAATACAGTGATGTTCCTTTAGGTAACCTAGTAGATGTGGGAACAGACCCCTGTCTCTGACTCTCCAATAATAATAATAATAATAATAATAATAATAATAATAATAATAATAATAATAATAATAATAATAATAATAATAATAATATTGTAGCTTCTCAATCTCTCGAATGAGGTTCCTTGTAGCAGCAGGTAAAACATACAACTGTCCACAGTTCATTTATTTACCTTGACGTTGCGGTAGAGCTTTCTACCATACTCGGAAGGCGAATGAAGGCCGGGATACATCTATGCCATTATGCCATATCTATACCGGTAAGCGGGTTTACAACAAAATTTGGCGATTTTTTCATTGGTTGTCGAAGCTGGAGATGGGGATAGATGTACCCGTGCCTTCATTCGCCTTCTGAGTATGGTAGAAAGCTCTACCGAAACGTCAAGGTCAATAAATGAACTTTGGACAGATGCTGTATGTTTTACCTGCTGCTACAAATAATAATAATAATAATATTTATTCCCTCGTCATAAGTTGAATGGTCAAATGAAATAGGTAAAGGGAGAACAGGAGCCATACACATATACACAAGATTAAGAGGAATGTTTCGTAAAATATGAATTCAATGTGAAGATCTTAACGTTTATAATGACAATATGTATGCGTGAGTATGTACACACACATACATATATATATGTATATATAGCCTATACATGTATATGTATTTGTACACGCACAAATACACACACACACACACGCACACACACACACTCAAACAAGGCACCACGCCGTCAGAGGCAGACTAACAAAAACATCAGAGCGTGGCCGCTGATGCGATCAATGCTGGCAAAACGCAATCAGCATTATTGACAGGATGCCGTCCCATTTACACACATCATGTGTAAACACAATAATCCATTCCCATTGATGTGATTAACGACATCCCATTAGCAATTAACCAATATAATCATCCACAAAATTCAATCCGCATCGTTTGATCCTGTGACCAGACATTTTGAGATATTAACTTTAAAATCAATATGGAGGTTGTAATTACTACTAAATTTACGGCAGGCCAAAACGATCATTAACATTAAAGTTCTCCTATAAATCATAAACATAATAGTAAAAATCTGCACCCATTTCCATGGACCAAAACAAAAGGTTGTCAACTTCAATTGTGTTTTAAGCCCTTAGTACGGTTGTTACTAACATTACTTTCCACGACGAGCACTCACTGCTATGGAACACGACACACGGCCATTCATTTGCTAAGCAAGGTTACACAGAATCAGAATATGAAAAAAAAAAAAAAAAAGGAGAACCAAGAGAATTAGAGTAAAATACTGCTACGAGGGGATGCGGATGAGCTATAATATTTCATTACAAAATACACTAAACGAAATGGTAGCCCATGCTGATTTACAAAGGACACGCATTACGGTATATGATGCTTATACTCCACACTAAATCTGGGGAATGGTCATTACTTAGAACTAACAAAGAATGAAATCTGCACAAATACAAAAAAATCAATGGCAGCCATTTCGGAAAATTAACTTTAAAATCTCATACAAAGTTGATATTAATGAGTGAATGAGCGTCAACGAAAACAGAAATAAAATAAAATACAGAATCTGGAAGCTTAATTCGAAACACCAACTTTAAAGCAAGTTAGGCTGATGACAAAAATATTTCACAATCCATTTCCAACAATAACTAAAAACCATCGTCCACAGCGACGCAGATTAAATAAACATCAGCGAAAAGACTGAAGAAAGTACATAAAAGCTCAAAATGCAACGACAACAAACACAAACACATGCAACTTTATTGCTCGCCGCTATGAAGTTGCAGCAGTCTTCATTAAGGTTGTTCATCCCGGCCATTAGCATGGAAATGGCGACCTTACAGGGAAGATGTAATTGGGCCGTTCTCCCCGAGAAGGACGTCGGGGGTCGTTGCAGAAACGTTATTTATATTATGAGACTTGATTGACGTTGGCCATATGAGGGCTGGTTACGAGGAGGGTGGGGGGCCAACTAAGCCGTATTATCTAGGCTCTTGATTATTCTCTTAAGGTCCCAAAAGAGGTCGACGGACGATTCAAAAGACAGGAAAAAAGAAGAGGAACACAATAAAGACGGGGGAGGGGAAGAAGACGGGATGCTGCAGTCCGGCCAATGAATGACACATGCGCACTCAATCAAAAGGGAAAAATGAAAGAACTCATGAAAAAATTTAGAAAACGAAGAATAAAGGGGATTAAAAAAGTTATGAGATTTATTAACGTAAGGGACCTTTCGAGAAAGGATGCGGATTTTGCAAGCAGTGCGATCAAGAGAAGAATGGCGCAAACTTAAGCGAAACAAAGGAAGAGAGATATAAGGGATGGATAGAGGAGCAAAAGAAGCAAGGAAGAGTAATTAAGGAAAGAAAAGGAAGAAGAAAAATATATAATAACAAAGAAGTTAATAAAGAAATGTCAACCATGAAATGGGAATATTCTCCTAACTTTATTTTCTTTTTCACACGCGGACAATCTATTCAGCTGAAGTCGGTTAAATGGCCTTTTTGTCTTCTTCCATAAAAATCAACGAGGTTATGAATCATAAAAATAATTACTATGTTGAAAGAAGACATTCAAATGTTTTGTTTCTGTCATCTGGCTGCTGACCTGTAAGATAATCACATGTTGTGTTTACCATATAAATGGACTTTGCCCAAACACCAGTTAAAGCAAGAAGCATTGGAAGCTACAGAACAATCGTAATCAAACATACACTCATGATTCTCTCTCTCTCTCTCTCTCTCTCTCTCTCTCTCTCTCTCCCCTATCCAAGCTTGTATTCTCTCACCAAAGGCACTTCGATTTCTCGGACGTCAGGCACGAATTTAAGCTAGAACTTGGTAGCGGATCCCCAGAAGCGACGGCAAAGGGCGTTTGTGCCGCTATGCTGAACCGGAGAAGATAGCCGGAGTTACACAATCCAGTTAACGTTATTCGAGGACAACAGACAACGCACATACCACCAACAAGCACTACAATAACAGGAGCTGGTAGCAATTGAGGGTCTTAATTGGTCAGCCAAATGGGAGATGTCAGTACGACTGGCAGTTAATATTGGGTCTGGATGATGTTCTCTCTCTCTCTCTCTCTAGACACACATATATATATATATATATATATATATATATATATATATATATATATACACACAGTATACAAACAGACATACATATATACACACATACATATATATATATATATATATATATATATATATATATATGTGTGTGTGTGTGTGTGTACGATATATGTTTGCGTTGAAGTGACATGTGATCATCTACTGTGGATTTTTCATAAACCGCACACATCTTTATCCACATATGTATTATGCAAGGGCTAAAGCACTAAAATATAAAGTTGTATACCCTTTGTACAAATATGTACAATTATCCCTTAGTAACGCCATCAAAAATTCAATCAATCAATCAACAACTACCCCTTATTTTTCCAAATGAAAAGACGACGACGAAGTAGACTAAGAAAAAGTAATCTGAGACATCACTGTCTTGCAACATCGAGTCTAATAAAAGCTCATCACAGAACAGGAAATCAATCAGCCTTGAATCAATATATCCCCCCCCCGTGCCTCTCTCTCTCTCTCTCTCTCTCTCTCTCTCTCTCTCTCTCTCTCTCTCTCTCTATTAACCAATAGTCCCAAACTTGCTGCATCGCCTCGATTAGGATCGAGGCTGAAAAGACACACGATAGGAAAAGAACACACGCACAGCAAGAGCCTCAATACAACAAAGGAGCAGATTCGTTTCTTCATTATCATCACTATCGATTTATTTTCAAGAGGAGACAGGCTGACGGACGGACGGACGGACGGACAGACAGACAGACAGACAGGCAGACAGACAGACAGACAAGGTCGGAATCTCCAAGTGAAGGCTATCAACCCTTGGCCGTTGTCATGATCAGTGTCATCATTATTATAATGATCATTATCGTCTCTTAATAACTATCGTTACCATCATGACTGCAGACATTATCATCATCACTGTCATGATCATTATGATCACTGATCATTACTATCATGTATCTCAGTAGCGATCATTATAACCACTTCAGTGTTATCTTGTGTCAAACAAGATTTCTCTCATCATTATCGGCAATAGTATCATTATTACTTTTAACCCAAATCATCCAATCTATCACTCGCTATCACTAGCAGTATTACCCTCATCCTCATTACTAAAGCCATCATCCCGATCACCGAAGGTACAGAGGCATTATTTCCACAACTGTTGCTGTTATTTATCTTTGTAAGATATTTCTTACAAAGATCTTTTGTAATGACACAGCAATTGCTTCATTACTGTCATACACATATAATATCCGTATCATCACTATCATCTGGATTATTATCAAACCCACTACCATCACCAAGATCAATTTTGAAAAAGACTTTTTTTAAAGATAAGATAAAGCTCTGATATTCATAACAGTTCAACGAATAATCATCACCATCATGATCACTATAATTTAAATCATCATCATCATCATCATTATCAATGCCTTAATTTGCTGTTGATTCGCCCTCAAGATTAGATGAGGACAAGAATAATTTGTTCTTGGGTATTTCCTTTTATACTCCTTTGAGAAGAAACAAAGGAGGAGAGAGAGAGAGAGAGAGAGAGAGAGAGAGAGAGAGAGAGAGAGAGAGAGAGAGAGATTAGTATTAATAACTCATCATAATGGGTAATTGAAAATGTAAATAATTTACATGTAACGAGAGATCAAGACACTAGCCATTCCAGATTTTAATTCCAGAGAGAGAGAGAGAGAGAGAGAGAGAGAGAGAGAGAGAGAGAGAGAGAGAGAGAGAGAGAGAGAGAGAGATTTTAACTAATACGAGACTAACTATCCAGTACCTTAATTTGATGAGAGAGAGAGAGAGAGAGAGAGAGAGAGAGAGAGAGAGAGAGAGAGAGAGAGGGAGGGAAATATGTAATCTTGATAGAAAAGAGTGAATACTGTAATGCAATTTCCTGATCAGCCTGAGATTTAGCCTGTTCAGTGTTACTACTGAGAGAGAGAGAGAGAGAGAGAGAGAGAGAGAATGAAAAAAGAAAAAACTCCATAATATGGTTTCCACTGTCGGTACTCGACAGCTTCCGTTCGCTAATTAGTAGACAAAGAAATAATGCCACTGAACCAGAACCACTGGGAAAGGCACGGGATGAAAATAAACGGAAAATTCAAAAGGTTGAGAGAGAGAGAGAGAGAGAGAGAGAGAGAGAGAGAGAGAGAGAATCCACTTGTTTTATCTCTCTCTCTCCCCCAGAATTTAAAGTGTTCACAATTGAACTGACTATATTGCATTTTCGTTCACTTCATGTCTTTTAAGATTTCATTTCTCTCTCTCTCTCTCTCTCTCTCTCTCTCTCTCTCTCATCAAAGTAAGGTACTGGATAGTTAGTCTCGTATTAATTAAAATATTTATGCTTCTCTCTCTCTCTCTCTCTCTCTCTCTCTCTCTCTCTCTCTCTCTCTCTCTCTCCCGCTTCGTCGATTTATGTGTGTTGTGTCGTGTGCTTTACTAACAAAACCAATGATAATAACTCGCAACAAATAACACAGATCTTCCTTTCTGCAACGTAACAACTAATACTATCAAGTATAAAGCCCTTGAAATCACAGAAGTATTCGCACATATCTTATAAAAATCCAACCGCAAAATTGCTGGTGTCAACTAGTGTTTAAACAAATCTATTGGCGACAATCTTGTCAATAAATGAGAATGACCAAATGAAACTAATGAAAACCTAGGAAAAAAAACATTGAAAATGAATGTCATACGATTAAATACACTACTGAATTACTTGAAAACTAGTAGATATAATGTTATCT
>NC_089758.1:11529233-11531733 GCF_040412425.1 Macrobrachium rosenbergii
GACCCAAAATTTCTTTAAATATCATAACTAAGTATTCAAAAAAAAAAAAAAAAAATACAGCCACGTGTAGATCCCACTAAAATTATTTTCGATAAACCTTACAGCGAATGACTGTCCCTAAACATTTTTGTTCGCCAAACTCCCATTCCCCAACATTATTCTAGATATCGCGCCGTAGCGCCATTCCGTCAAATGGCCGTTTAGCTAAATTTCCATTCCGCCAAATCCCCACTTCCAGCGAAATGTTGCCGCAAATCAGATGCAGATGTTGCAATCTCTTCCTCCAGGCTTTCAGGCCATTTTCCTGATGCATGTCTCCACCGTCGTCAGTTTTCCCACGGTGATGTCCACTTCCCTCTGCCGCCCTGGACCTTATTTATTTCTCTTTTCCTTTGTGCTGGGCTAAGTATGGCATTCTGTTACATGCTTCATTCTCCTACACAAACAATGGTCGAACACATGGTTACACATAAAAGAATGGAAGGACTCTGCGTAAACATTACTGCTGCTTTTAATATTATGATTAAAATTTTCTGCTGCTACTACAGCTATTATATTCCTGGCTGGGAATGGGAGCCGTGCACACTCAAAGCACCTCATTGTATAATTCTAACTCTGACCTTTGTATCATATTACAAGCAAACAATTTCGGATCTTAATTTCTTCATTAAATATTCAAAGTAACGTAAGGTTTTTTTATTTTATTGTCTGTATCATGGTTATTCACAGTACACCTTCTTCCCTTTTAGAAGGATGGTTTAATCTGGTCACTTAACCGAAAATCTTATGTTTCTCTGGGTTACTGCCTACTGGTACCGAGTTGCATGTGAAAAATGAAGGCTTGAACAAACATATGAAAAAATGGACAAAGAGACAAACAGCAGTAAGCCAAAAGATGCACAGATTACACTTATATAGCGGTCTGTAATCCTGCGGTTTTAATACCAAAAAATGTAATGCTGAAGTTGTAATAAGAAACCTAGTGTGTTTTTACTTAACCATACTGAAATCGTGTGGTTTCAATCAGAAACCGCAGTAATTTGGTTTTAAGAAAAATGTATGTTGCAGAGGTTTTAAAAAGTGTTATGCCGTCGCATTACGAAAAAACCATAATGATGAATTTTAAAAAATGTAATGTTGTGGAATTAATAAAAAAAAAAACTGCAATGTTGAGGCTTTTATAAAAACGGAAATGTGATTTCTACTTTAAAACTGCAATGCTCTAGTTGTAATAAAAAATAAAATGCCAAGTTTTTAAAAAGATACTCTAATGCTGTGATTTTAATAACTGTTATTCTGTGGTTATAATATCAGATAGGTAATGCTGAGGCTTTACAGCAAAACTGTAATGCTGGAATTTTAATAAGAGATTGTAATACTGATGTTTCAATACTAAACTGTACTACTTGTAGTTTTAAGATGAAATTGCACAGCTAATGAAAAACTGTAGTGCCTTGGTTTTAATAACATTTTTTAATACTTATGTTTTAATAAAGAACTGTGAAGTACAGATGCTTAGGAAAAACTGTAATGCAGATGTTTTAATAAAAAAGGCAAGGTTCAGGTTTCATGGTAAACGTAAGGCCTGTAAGGCTGTGGTTTTCTGTAGTAAAAAATACACTAATACTGCTATCCCTAAAAAAAAAAACAATATGTGGTTTTTATTGAAAAATTCTGCTTATGTTTTAATAGAAAAAAAATTTTAACGCTGAGGCTTCAACATGCAGCTCTAACTTAGTGGTTTTAATATCAAGGATATCTAGGTCTGTGGTTTTCATAAATGTGAGGTTTTAATTAAAAAAACTAAAATGTTGAAATTTTAACAAATACTTTTATACTGCGGTTTAATGGGAAAAGTGTAGCACCCTGGTTTTCTGAAAAAAAGAAAAAGAAAAAGGTTTCGCTGTGGGCGTAATGAAAAACTGCATTGTTCAGATTTTAATGAAACCTATAACGCTTCCATTTTAATGTCGACTGAAATGAGAAGGCTTCAATAAAAACATCGTAAGGCAGAAACAATGATAATAATAATAACTGATTCCATGGTTTTCATAAACGCAACCGCACACACACACGTGTATATATATATATATATATATATATATATATATATATATATATATATATATATATATATATATATATATATATACACACATATATATATAGTACATACACATATAATATATATCAAATTAAACGTATGTACGTATCTATACTGCGTGTGTGGTGCGTATGCTACATCTACACAGACAGACAGATAGATAGACGAATTCACAGCAGCTGAGAAAAGAAAAGTTAAGACGCAAATGGGTAAACGTACAGCCGGGTAAAACCTAAGGAGACAAGACGAACCTTGACTGGCACCAGGTATATAAATACAACTCAAGTACGGCAGCATAACAATAAGAAAAGCCTTCTTCTCTCTCTTCCTCTCTCCTGCAATTAAATAAACAGCCTCGGGAAATCGTTACAGCTTCAGAAAATGGTGCTGACAGTA
>NC_089758.1:11534233-11541733 GCF_040412425.1 Macrobrachium rosenbergii
AAATTGCGAGGCAGATTTTCACTCTGATACGCTCCACATCCGGCCAGGTGCCATCAAACATCTCATATAAATCAAAAAGCGCATCACTGCTGTTCTTTCCTCTGACAATGACGGAGCATCCTTTAAGTGACAGCTCTACCGCTTTCTTGTAGTTAACTACATCCTTCTTTACCTTATCGTTTCTCTACATAAGATAACTGAATTAAAATATGTTTTCCAACCTCCTTGAAGTCAAAATAGGATTCAGAGACGAATTATTAACGGAGTGATTCTTAATGAGAGAGAGAGAGAGAGAGAGAGAGAGAGAGAGAGAGAGAGAGAGAGAGAGAGATATGAAAAAAAGACTCCTCACCGTCTCCCGACATCCGCTGATCCCCCAAAGCGAACTGACTGCCAACCATTCATTCATTATACAAGGTAATTAGAATGACTCTGAATCGTTAGAATAGCTCTGAATAGTTCCTCACTCTATCATCACGTGTCACCCTCCCCCTAATCCCAGTCACCTCGGAGGCCCTTAATGCTTCCAGGGCCCCTTCGCCCTTCTAGGGCCTAAGAGGAGTCTCTGGAGAGGTACCCCTCCGACGGTATAATAGCTGCCTCCTCTATGTGCCGGCACGTGAGGCTGAGGTGAGTGGGCCCCCCTGAATGAGCATAAAAATCACCTTTAATTAACATCGCTCTTACAAGAGGAAATCATTTAACTTATCAATCTTTTTTTTTATATTTCGTGACTCTTTTCACTGTCAGGTCATTCACATTTTTATGTTATATTTCTTAGAATTAGATAAAATCATAGAATCATCTACACAGACCAAGGCATAAGCATAGATAGTAGGATAAGAGCATTTTTCTATACAAGAGATAAATCTCATAAGTAAATACATACTGTTTTTATTAGCTTACACAGGGTGTGACAACACAAGCGTTCCCTCGGATCACATGAAAAAAAAATGGTAAGATGGGAGTCTTTTGCAACAAACTCCAGCATTACTAAGCCAGTTAGCAGACCTCTTAAATAGGAAAATCACTGGGCGAAAATGGCATGATAAATGTACATTTCTCTATGTGCTGCAACACACAAACTACTTCGCATTTCCTCGTTCAACCTCTTTTTAGTGATCAGCCAAAATATGAACGCATTAGCTTCACACCACGAACAATCTATGAAGCTTTTGTTTGATGTTTCATTTCCACAATAATTGGCGCTGAATTCCTCGGCGTTTACAAAGTAACTAACACAAGAACTTAAACCGATCAATCTTCTTAGTTCAGAGGTTAAAACTGATCTCGAGAGTGTTACCTCCAAGACCCGCTAAGACGGCTACTACAAGATTAAATGCCTCCGGGTACAGCAGAGGTCAAAGTTGAAGAGGACAAGTCTCGCTCTAAAGCAAGACCTCGTACGAAAACCGCCCTGGGAGTAGTTCAGTTTTCTATTGGAATGGCACGCATTAACATTGTACAAAATATGAAATCTAATATGAAATTCAATATGATCAGGCTCAAGTTATTATCAATAATTATTTATTCATTCACTACAGGTTAATACATCCTACCCTCTCCCACGGCCTAAGTTATTCTTTCGTTTCTACAGAAAGACTAATTTCACCGAGAATTTCCCCTTACCCTTCAACCGTCCTACCGCTCTCATCTTATTCCCACTGCATTAAGCTTAGTAGTTAAGTTCCTGTTACCTCTTTATCAACCCCAAGAGGCAAAGGTTCGAATCCTTGCCAGGCCATATGCATTTATCTTATATGCATTTATCTTAAATAATATAATTTTTTCTGGATGCAAGTTCTTCCTAAGGTAAAGTTATTTCTATATTAGGGGGTATTAAGGCTTAATGTTTGAGAATATACTGTAAAAAGTCACGTGTAAATCATTGACCAAATTAAATTATACAGGAAAATATACAGAAAGAACTAAAGTGTGTGTATATATATGTATGTATATATATATATATATATATATATATATATATATATATATATATATATATATATATATATATATATATATATATATATCACACACACACACACATATATATATATATATATATATATATATATATATATATATAGAGAGAGAGAGAGAGAGAGAGAGAGAGAGAGAGAGAGAGAGAGAGAGAGAGAGAGAGAGAGAGAAGCATGCATACTTTAGCTTAACCGGATATTACACAAGATTGTTCATACACTTCCCAACCTTTGATTCAGCACTTGACATTCACCTATGAACTGAAAGAAAAGCTGCCATGTCTGAGAGCTCACAAAAATGGAGTAATGCCGAGCAAACAGAAGCCTTTTCCTCCCCGAGAAAAGAGAGGAGTGTTTACGTCTCACACAAGAAGACTAACTAAGGAAGACTCGAGGGGCAAGTGACGGCCAAGAAAACACGTACAAATATTTGCGCGCCCGTGTCCCTGTCCGAGAGAGTCTTGTTTACAAGACCAACCAAAACATAGAGGGAGTTCCTCAAAAATCCAACGAGGACCAACACCGCCCGCGCCTGCACGTGTAAACATCCTGTTACGAATGGGGCACCTAAAAGCCTCTGGGACATGACGTCACGTGCACGCACATTGTACGCCAGGCTTTTCGACACAGAATGGGCACCCCCGCCCTTCTTCGTCTGGTTGGATTTACGTTTCTTGTGGTTATTGCTAACAAACGCTCAAGGAAACGGTTTTTAGGTTAATCTGTTTCGTGCTGAACGGTGTTATGGCACTAACGTTAGGAAGAAGTGCCCATATTAATAAACACACACGTATAAATATGTGTGTGTATATATGTGTATAATATATATGTATGTGTATATATATACATATATATATATATATATATATATATATATATATATATATATATATATATATATATATATATATATATATATATATATATATATATATATATATATGACTGAGTTATGCATTAGCATTATTTTTCAAGCACTAAGCGAATGCCTGTTTAAATTAATATACACAATTTAAATTTGACACCGACAGCAAAGGAAAAAATGGAGCCAACAAAAAACAACAGTCATCTCTTCAATGTTTCGGTATTTTTAAAGACAATAAAAAAATTTTAGCATAAAGGGAACTCACTTTTGTTCATACTGTTCAAGGGAAAAGAACCCTTGCCGGCTCTTGAAATTACTGCCTAAGATCATTCCTAAATTCTGAAAGTGAAACGATTCGTGGCGTCTTTTCTAAATGTCCCTGTAGTAAATGATCCAAACCATAAACCACACTCAAATCTGTACTTACTCAAATTCAATGAAATCGAGCCATTCTAATTTCAGCTCTGAGCGCTTCACCTCATGGATGTATGCGCATACTAATTACTAAGCAAACACTGAGACATCTTATGTAAAAGTGTTCAGTGGAATTATTTAATTTCTGTGACAGAATTCTCCCTCAAAACACCTTGCTCAAAACTTCCTTGGTTTAGTTACTTCCGGGCTTCCTTTCATCTCATTTTATGGCGCTTTGAAGTCAGCAAGCAAACGTGTTATTTAAATACCAAGAGATGTACACATAGCAATTTACTCACTTTGCGAAAAAAAAGTTACTGTACAAAAACATGGCGCTGGGCCGGAGGTGCTTGCTCCCATTACCACCTTCGAAGGAGGAGAAGAATAAGGAAAGAGGTACAATGGAGAAGGGTTCGGTTACGGCAATAAATGTACATAAGATGGGAAATATAAGAAAAAGAATAAAAGGTGGGTGTATGGGAAAGATCAAATGGAAAACCACGAATGAGGTGACGTGGTGGAAGACAGGGAACAGATGAAGTCAATGGAACAACGAAAAGGGAAACGGAAAAGAAAGAAGTGGGATGATAAGAAAGAAGAACGACGAAAAGCAGAGACGGTGAAAAAAGCAAAGAAAAAAATAAACCTAAGAATTAGTAAAGGAATTGGAGGATGTAAGACAGACAGAGAGCCATACACAAGAACAAGAACCAAGGAAAGAGAACACTCCCCAACAGGCAGGAAATCTGAGGTCATTCGGCGCCCTGGAGAGAGAGAGAGAGAGAGAGAGAGAGAGAGAGAGAGAGAGAGAGAGAGAGAATTACATATTAAGAAAAAAGCCTTTCAGAATATTACAAAACTCTTATTACGATATTTTAATTATACCACAGTAATTACTTTACTTCACTATATCTATACTTTACACTCTTTATTAATCCATCGCATCATGTTCGAAGGTAAAGAAAAAAAAGAAGCGAACCCTTGCTTAAATCAATTAAGGAACGCTGGCTTTTCAACCGATCCCTAGGGGGCAACAGTTTAGCTATCACCAGACTTTTAATCCCTTAAACGCAGGGGGGTAAAGTGTCCTAACATGGAAAAAGAAGGGTTTATAAAATATATACATACAAAAGTAGGCATACATAACATAAAGGAGAGTTTTCCAGTGTATGGCAACTGTTTTTAATAAGAAGACGGTAATAAGTGAATGAATTACTCGACTGACAGATCGTTTACTCCTCTTACTCTCTGGATAAATGCAGCAATTGCTGCAAACTCAAGGTATCTGAAAGTATGGTGAAATAATCCCATTGAAAAAGGGAATTTTGCCATATAATTTTTATTACCATTTAAGCTATGAGTGAAGAGTATTTTAACTCCAACCACAGAAATGTTACATTTCAATTCACTGACTGTGCTTGGACCTTAGAAACGTTTACAGTTTAAAAGTTTATTTTACAACCTAACATTCAAGAATCACGACTTCGCTTGATTCCCAAACTAATACACTTACTGAGAATCATAACTGATTCTCAGTAAGTGCAAAAGCAGCCAGGTCAGTAAAAAAATTATATATATATATATATATATATATATATATATATATATATATATATATATATATATATATATATATATATATATATATATAATTTATACACACACACACACACATATATATATATATATATGATATATATACATATACATGCTCCCAAAAATCAAAAATCATATTTATGACGTCTGTTGAATAAACCGACAGAAATACTATAATTTCAAAACTAATCATAAACACCAAAAATTCTTGTGTACGTGAGTCACGAAAAGGTATTTCAAAGGTAATCTCCCTCTTTCTGTGTGTGTATGTGTGTGTGTGTGTTTGTGTGTGTCATCCACAACACAAACTCACATAAAGTCCAGTCATCAGAAGTAAAAGCGAAACACAGCCTATCTATACTGCCGAACACATACAAGCAGAAAGCCTAACATCAATACATATCTGAATCTTAAATGGCACGAAAAATGCCGAAGGTCTTCAAACACGAAGAAAAATATCCTTGCCTGTCGACATCGTGCATGATAGACAAATCAATTTCCACTGTCGCGGGGCGATGCACGGCTCCACTCAACTGTGCTTGTCAAGGTCCCGCAAGCAAGGTTCCCGGGGAGCTGGCGGGCTAATCAAAATGATCCGATCGGAAAAAGAAATGGACCCCCACCCTCCCCAACAACCTACCTAGCACACCAAAAAGAAAAAGACGTATATCCGATGCGTGCGAGCCTCGGGGTCTTTCAACCCGATACAGGAAAGCATCGGCCGATGACGCGACCGGGATCACATTACGGTAATTACACGTCTGGCAGCCCATCCATCATCCAGCTCGTGTATTAAACGACGAAACGCCATTATCAGAGAACTTGAGACGCCGCACGAAAACTTGGAAACGCGAAAGAGGTCGCGGGAGAACCGAAGAGGCACGCGATAGCCGCCTTGCCGACTGGCGCCAAAAAGTTCCCGCCTCTTTCGGTATCTCGCGCGCTGGCGATTCCGCCCGAGTGGATTGGCACGCAAGCAATATTGGACAGGAGAGAGAGAGAGAGAGAGAGAGAGAGAGAGAGAGAGAGAGAGAGAGAGAGAGAGAGTCGAACAGGAATATTATTACATTTAAGAAAGGACTCTAGCCAAGACACCCACCGACATTATATCTGAAAAAACATTTATTATTATTTTTTTTTTATCGAAGACACTCAGCACTATACAGAACACTCACATGATCCAAATTTAAAATCAAAAGACATATCAATATAAGGATTTCAAAATCAACTCCTGGTCAGAGAAGAGATTACAACCCATGTCACGAATCTCGGACTAAAAAAAAAAAAAAAAAAAAAAAAAAAATAAAAAAACGTAGTAGGATCAAAAGCTCCGGGTCAAATACTCATAAACGCTGATTCTTAAAGAGGATAAGGAATTGAAAACCATTAAAAGATGAAAAATCAGAATTGGTTTTACGACAGTTTAGTTATTCTTCCCAGCAAGGTTTCAGTTCATCGCTTTATAAGAAAGAGAAAATAAAAAGGAAATAGAGGGGAAAATTGCTGTTACTCATCGTTTAGAGAGAGAGAGAGAGAGAGAGAGAGAGAGAGAGAGAGAGAGAGAGAGAGAGAGAGAGAGAAGAGAGAAAAAATGGAATGTAAGGAGCTAAATACAAATGTTAGAAAAAAGAGAATTCAAAAAAGCATTTTAACATCGATCACGAAGCTTGTGCTATTATTAAGAATACAAAATGCAAGATAACTTCAGTATAATCGTACATTTAAAAGTATGATTTCAAGTTCAGGGTAAGTTTTATTTTTCATACCAGTGTATGCATATATATATATATATATATATATATATATATATATATATCTATATATATATATATATATATATATATATATATATATATATATATACACACAAGTATATATATATATGTATATATACAGTATATATACACAAATATAACGCTCTGAACTTGAACTCTTACTTGCATATGTATGATTATACTAAGGTTATCTTGCAATTTCTTATTTGGAATATTATATACCTGTATATATATACATTATATATGTATATATATATATATATATATATATATATATATATATATATATATATATATATATATATATATATATAGGGCGTGTGCGTATATATATGTACAGTATATATATGTGTGAGTGTGTATGCGTGTCTGTCTGTCTGTCTGTATGTATGTCTATATATATATATATATATATATATATATATATATATATATATATATATATATATATATATATATATATATATATATATATATATATATATATATATATATATATATATATGAGAGATTGAGAACCCTTCTCTTTCAGGCTAGGCAAATCTGTCTCTGTCATCAGTACGGAAAGAAAAACCCATTAAAACAAATTTCTTGCTATAACCTTACTTGACCTTACAAAAACCTTCTCGGTTTCCTCATAAAGACTACTTACATACATACATACATACATACATACATACATACATACATACATACATACATAATACATACATGCATATCCTGCGTGTGTAAGAAAACCCTCGTATTAGAAGAACAATCGCATCATGAATTATTTCCTCTGATACCAAAGTCTAGCGTGAAGACAGCGAGACATGGTATGCGTGCCAGAGTGGGCATGTTTCTTTGAACGTGCTCAGGCATGAAAGGT
>NC_089758.1:11546733-11586733 GCF_040412425.1 Macrobrachium rosenbergii
CGAGAGCCAATTTTTCATCAGCACATAAGTCAATGTCTCTTCAATATCCCATATATACAAGAGCCAGTATCTGTTCGCCACAGAACCCCACGGGGTTGCCACTCTCCAGACCATCCCACCCCAAGTTGCCCCGAAAAAATTGTGGATACAGGTCATGTCAAGAATGGACCTGCGATTAATCATATACCCTGTTAGGTTTGAAATAAAAAGATCCCGGTCATAGGCCTAGAGAGAATAGAGGAACGCCACGTAGGCCTTGCCTTCCATCTGTCTTCCCTCAACCCCTGCTGATTTCCATGCTGCTCACGAACGCTGCCTTGTCCTCCTTCCTGTCTGTCTTGCAAGATGGGGAAAATAACGGCCTTACACCGGGTGCCAGGAAGGTATATATATAGGATGCTTGGGAGCTTCTTGGATCGACGTGATACACATTCCTACTGTGGGTCTCTCTCTCTCTCTCTCTCTCTCTCTCTCTCTCTCTCTCTCTCTCTCTCTCTCTCTCAAACACGCACGCACTCTACCTATATATGTATGTATGTATGTATGTATATACATACATATACATATATAATATATATAATATATAGTCTGTATGTGTGAATATTAGGTAACAAAACTCCTTAACATAAGTTGCACTGACCACCAGGGACACAAGAGGGTTGTATTCACAGCCGAGCAAAGTTGTAAAATGTTTCTAAATCTGTGTTCCTTAAAAGTATTCAGGCCTTAAGTAAGCACACGCCCTTAACCAATCAACCCTGCAGGGTATCGTCATAAATACTGCAGGGTTTCCGAGGGCACAGCGGGAGAAATAGAGGGAGGCTCACAAAAAGGAAAACTAAATAAACCGCCCAGCCATAGTTAGAAGATTTACAATTACTTTTATGGTCGAAACTCTTGAATACTTTACCGGCCGTGTCGTTTGGGGTCCCTCTGCGCTTCTCTCTCTCTCTCTCTCCGCTGAAATGGCTCCTCAGTCGTACTTTAGGGAATAAATCACCACATGATCAAATGTATTATTCGAGAAGAAACCTTCACGTGCAAATAAGGTTTGCTTCGAAATCCTTTAGCAATAGCCTCTTTTAGTCAAGCAAGTCAGACACAGAATAAGACCACTGCATATCATTCCTCTTTACTTCTACCTCTTCGAATGAGTTATTGTTCATTAACGATCTACACCATTTTCGAATTCCGAAGCCTGGTGTTACGAGGCTAATTCTTCTCTAGGAAGGACAGTAATCTTTACTGTTATCGCTCAGAGGTTTACTGGCTTGCTGAAAATTAGTAAGACGGCTAGATATCAAGACATAGGCCACTCCTCTACAGCACAGGTATATTAAATATCCTGTATTGAACACTGTAATTGCATAAAGCTTGTGGTTATGTTCAGTCCCAACTTAAAGCAAGGGCAAGAGAAGAGATGGAAGTATCGAACAGAACCAGACGTTATATTATAGCATTTACAAAATTCACAAGAGCTGGAAAAATAAGACCAGATGGAGTGAGAAGCACTCACTATTAACTTACCGGACAGACTATTGCTATGTACAAGTGATCCTAAGACTGCACACACAGGCATGTAACTTACTCACTCTGAACTCGATCCAGCAGGAAGTATGTTTTGCAATTCATTTCGATGCATTTGTCACAAACACTGATCTATTTTATTTACAGCTAATCTTACCATAATTATCTAGATTCATATTTCTTATTTTATCAAGGTTCCCTTCAAATTTGAACACCCTTCAACCGAGTTTCAAACTATACTAAACCAACTATTTACCATTTAGTATTTCACTTTTCACTACCAAAAGGCCGAATTCACTTACGACTGAAATTTTGTAAATTTAGATTTTTCAGACATAAGTTTAACTAAACCACGGGTATAGAGAAAAATAAAGGATATCCCTTTCTACTTCAATGTACTATCAGCTCCTCTTCACTTTCATTCGAAATTTTTAATACTACTGTCTAATGCAAAATCTATCATAACATGATGGCCATCATCATCTTTAAGATCTGATGCCTCTTCTTTCTTAATAAATCACAGTGAATGATCAGTGTCCCGTCAAAGTGTAAACCACCAATAAAGATAAAGGGGTGGCCTCAGCGGGGTCATCCTCACCCACCCGGGAAGAAACCATTTATGAGACATTTTCTCTCGCCTTCTTTTTCAGGTTGGGAGAGAGAGAGAGAGAGAGAGAGAGAGAGAGAGAGAGAGAGAGAGAGAGAGAAAGTATGCTGACGAATCATAAGCCCCTCAAATCTAACAACAACAGAACGATCTCTCTCTCTCTCTCTCTCTCTCTCTCTCTCTCTCTCTCTCTGTGAGAGCTTTACTAAATACCTTCGGGGACTCTTGTCTTAAACTAACACCGTATTGTGTTTAGAGCTACCACTTGACAGGGTTGCTCATCGAACTATTCCCGAGGCCTCTCTCTCTCTCTCTCTCTCTCTCTCTCACTTCTCTCTCCATACATACATATATTTAGTAATTTTTCACACCATTCCATGTCCACCATATCCTGTTCCTTCCCGTACTTATATTTCACTCTAATCATGTCCTTTATTTTGAAATATCATATATGTTAAAACAGATCAAACAATTTACATAAATAAATATAATTAATATGAGATCCCTGCGACGAAGTAAACTGATTTCTTTTCGAGTCTGGTTAGAGCATTACTTGTGTGCAATTCAGGTAAGCCAGTCGGTCCTTCACTTTCTTTTTTTTTATCTCTTAAGGAGAGAATAATCGCAAAAGAGGATAAGAGCATGAAAACCACAACCAAACTTCTTTCAAATCGGAAAGAGAATAGCCCAAGGGTCTTCTTTCATTTTAGGTGATTAATTACGTGACTTCTTCGAGTGTCAGACAATATACCCGAGATTCTTCCACTGCCTCCCGATTAAAGGAATAAACGACCCCGACCTTTGATGACCTATGACCTGATTACACGGGGCTATCGACCTGTTTAAATAACGGTCTATCTCTTGCGACCAATGCCTAATTTCTATATCAACATTTTTGCCCAAAATTGTTGCCTGCATAGCACACACCTGATGCAGTTTTTTGATATTGTGATACAGTCATTTCGAGTCTACTAAAGAACATTTCTTTAATGCAGCGCTCGGCTCACGTAAGCCTACCACCCACCAGTCCACCCAGCTATAAATGGGTGCCAACGTCGGCTAGTTGAAGGGGGGTGTGGGTTGCAGGCGTGAGACTAGCAACTTCACCACCAGACTTGCTAAAAACCTGAAGACTATACACTTCTGGAGACGTCCATCCAAAAAAAGGGGTAATAAATAGTATATATATATATATATATATATATATATATATATATATATATATATATATATATATATATATATATATATATATATATATATATATATATATGTGTGTGTGTGTGTGTGTGTGTGTTTGTGTGTGCACAAACACCCACACATTATGTAAGTTAACAAGCACATACCCATCCTTTGTAAATTGTTTTTTCTCTCATCATCAAAGATGATCCTTTACATAATCAAACTATCGACATATCCCCGATTTCACTACTTTAACCTCAACAGGAGACCCCCGTCGTCCTCCCCACCCAGTGACTTATACGAAGGTCACTATCCTCCTATTGTTTTATTTTTTATTCTTATTTAGAAGATCTCTTCGTGATTACCAAAATCACTTTCTGTAAATAAAAAATATTTTTAAACTTCTTTTTTATCGTTCTCCCTCAGTATTCTTACTCTTTATACTATTGTGTCTGTCAACTTTTATTTTTCGCCTCTTCCTCTTTTTTTTTTTTACTTGCATTCCGTTGCTATCCGCCGTTAGCCATTAATATTGATTGCATTCCTTCCGATCGTGGTTGCATATTTCACTTACTATTTTTTCTTAAACATTCTTTCTCTTGACACTCCGATTTCGATAAATTCTCTCTCTAGCCATCCTATTATTCATTTTCCTCGCCATTCTTTCTTTCAGTTCTCTTCATCATTTCTTGGCCATCTGTCTAATTCGTTCCTCTATCGGTTTTCTCCACTTACGCTATTCCATCTCTTCAAACATTTTTATTCCTCTACGTTCCAAGGAAGCACGTGTTCATTCTCTTTTCTATACCTTACCTCTTCAGAGCTCTAGGTGACTCCCTGCCTCCAACCCCCCCCCCCCCTCCCCTAACTCTCTCTCTCTCTCTCTCTCTCTCTCTTCCCATTCACTTAAGGGATGCCTCAAGCACATGGAGACTCTTCTCTCTCTTTCTCTCTCACTCTCTCTCTTTCTCTCCCTCATACAACCTTTTGTTGTCGTGAGTCAAGGTTTTCTCTCAACTCCCACACTCTTAAATAAAATCCATATCGCTCGTCAAGTCTGAGGTTTTTATTTTCTATTTTTTCTTTCCTCGTTTTACCTGTTTTTCTTCGCACGGCAAAAATTCAGGTGTTCCTCGTACTGTCTCGAGCTCAGATTTAAGAGTTCGTTAATGCTGTTCTTATGCAGTCATACTTGCGACCTTACATTATCAAAGCACTTCAAGCATCGAACGTTGATGATTAAATGGTAATAACACGTCACTTTACACTTATATATCAACTTTATATTCATAGAGACCAGTGCTTTATTCAGTCTACGCTGCAATTTCAGTTCATTAAAAACAAATCAGGCTGATAAAAAAATAAAAATTCAAACATTTCTGTCGCTATTGTGGATGAATTCATTTTCATCCCGCACAGAACCGAAATAACCAACACCAAAGAGATTAAATAAAAAACAATTAACCCCTATTTACGCTCTATTCCGGCTACTGGGCGTGTAATTGAAAAACAAGCAGTTAAAATAAAGAGAATCAACCCAAAAATAAAACGTAATATTCTTTTTCGTATTGTAGGATATCTTTTGAAAACATGCACGTTCTAATCAATCTGCATTACAGTCCTTGAACAGAGATCGTTTATTTTTCATCTATTTAAACTTTTACAACAAATATTAAGTTTCCTCTTTTTAAAAAGGACATAATTTAAAACATCAAACCAGAGAACTTTATCAAATAAGAGCCAACGATTACATTCCTCTCTGCTAAACTTTAAGACACAACAAAGTTATAATAAACATAATATAAAAAGGCATAGTACAGTCCTTAACATAATAAAAGATAACGTTTACATTAACCCGTCTAGACTCATAAAAGCACAGGTAAAAAAAATTAAACGCACACACACACACACACCTTTAAAATATGATATTACAATCCCTAAGCCAACGAAAGGCAATGCTTATTTTCCTCCCTTCAAGACTTGAAGAAAAAATCAAAGGGTAAACAAAGAAGCAAAGAAGCAAATGGGCCAGAGTTGGAAAGGGTCCCTCCCTCAGCAGGAGAGACGCAGCCTCAGCATCAGCGCCGTGTAACGAGAGACATCATTAAAAACCATCTTTCTCTTAATCTGGAAAAGAAGGTTTTCTTTCCCACTCCCATTCTTTGTCCTCATTTCTTCATTAAGAAGAATTTCGTATTAGCATACTTCATCACGTTTGCGTATGTATTTTTAACGCACATCCAGACATGATTATATTTACGTAAAAACGTGTGTGCGTGTAATGTACCGGGCGTTAGTACAGACATGCCAACGCCCCACATACATGCGCACACTTACGCTTGATGTCTCCCAGCCCAGGGTTAGTCTCTCTCGCCATTGGTCTTTACGCAATATGTAGGAAGTAAGTCTGAAAAATAGGACGGGACGTAACGTCCCTAGGTGGAGTACCTGCCGTCTCGACTCTCTCTTTGAAATATAAATGTCATTTCTAACAGTATGAGTACATTAGTATTTATCATATGCTTTTTATCCTTTACAAGGCATGGCATAAGGAAGGTATTAGCAACTGAGTTCTAAGTATCCCATACCCTTTTATACTACTGCTGTGACAACTCAGTCGTCTAACTATCAGGTTCATAATTCACTGTGTACGTCAACACTGGCATAACCTCAAGTCTTTGCTCAGGAGCCATAACTGGGTCTCCTTTCTTGGTATAAGAGAATACTGCCGTTCATGAAAGAGGCCATTATATATATATATATATATATATATATATATATATATATATATATATATATATATATATATATATATATATATATATGTATATATATATATATACTATATATATATACATATACTGTATACATATATATATATAGTATATATATATATATATATATATATATATATATATATATATATATATATATATATTAATACATAGAGAGATATATATATATATATATATATATATATATATATATATATATATATATATAAATTAGAGAGAGAGAGAGAGAGAGAGAGAAATATCGTAACCGATATATGGCTAGGCAGGTAAACAGGAAAGTAACAGTAAGAGAATTCTAAAAGGTCGAGAGTTTTCCTTAAACTAAGCCACTCGTTCAGCTACAAGAGCGACTACTTCCGCAGAATCGGTACCCAACGCATCAAAGTAGGATTCAAGGGATTTCCTCAACGCTAAAATCTCTCTGAGGAGATAAAGACAAAGAGAGAAAGGGGTTTGTATAACATTATGAGATCACTAAGCCCAGGAAGAAATTTATCTTGCGTGTATTTATAGACATTACAAAATACACCAATTAATACAAATGCATGTATTTATAGATATATATAAAATACACCAATATAATACAAATGCATATTTATATATAATATATATATATATATATATATATCTACACACACACACACACACACATATATATATATATATATATATATATATATATATATATATATATACATACACACAATTATATGTGTGTATGAATCTCTGTATATGTACATTATATATATAATATATATATAAATATATGATATACATATATATGTATGTGTATGTATATATACAGTATATATACACAAAACATTTCATGCACTAAAACAAATATTGTGTGAAAAGAGGTTATTCATTATAATGAAAGCTGAGTTAATAATTAAGTCAATTTCGGCGTAATGAATAATGTAATCCACAAGGGCCACATTAGGCAATAGATCGCTCTACACAAACTGGAACATAGCCAGACCGTCACAGTACATTTTTTTTTTTTTTTACTTTTAGTGGGGAGACCGAGATGGGCATAGTTGGCAAAACATTGTTCGGGGAGACCTTTTAAATCAGTAATGAAAATTCAACTTTATGGAAGTGAATGAAAAGACTGGTCAAAATTATGAGAGAAGCAATGCACAGATAACATCTGACCTGGAAATTAAACGTGATATGAACTCAACAGAAAAAATTATCAGTGAGAGCTCCATATAATAAAAACCATTGTATGAAGGCTATAAAAATAACTATATGTCTATCTTATGCATACATACATATATATACATTATATATATATATATATATATATATATATATATATATATATATATATATATATATATATATATATATATATATATAACAGAAAATCAAAAATATGAACTGATAATACGAAAATGATAAAAGCAGAAAGTAACATTGCATGAAGGCTACCAATTAAACTCGACCACAGAAGCAAGAAGGAACTGCACCGGTGACCACAAAATAATACGTACACAAAGAACACAGCTCAAAAGAAAAAGATTAGTCGCATATACCGGAGAGAACATAAAACAGAACGAATGCCCTTTACAAACGCGAAAAAAAAAACCAGATAAAGAATTGTAGAAGAACGTGTCGAGATAATCGTTAAATATTTTGCCTTTGCCTGCATGACTTTCCTTTTTGAATTGCAGCTGCCTCCAGTTGGATATCGTGGATTTTGCAGGTCATCCAGCATCTCGTCTAAGGGATTACAAAATATCTTTTATTCATCTGCTGTCATATTCAGTTATTCAGGGTCTTTCCTTTCCAGTGAAAATGCTGACGTTAGGGTTTTAGCTTCAGTCGAGACAAAAGTGAAGTTATAATAAACGCGAGCGTCCGGTTGTATGTGCTCACACATTACAAAATGCATTTATGCACACCAGTAGCTGGCTTACAGAATCCATTAGAAAGTGTATTTAGTAAACGCCGTCTATAGTCAAAGGTAATAAAGAAAATTACTAAAATAAAAGATTCGTACACATAATAATGAGTCGAAATTTGAAGTGACTGGTTACCATAACTTCAATTCACGACCATTTAATTTTGCCACACTTTTCATTTATTCCAATATTTTCTTTCAGTTTCTCGCTTATGCTGGAACCCTAATTGCCTTTTTAATTCCTTGCAACTAGAATTTCAATTTAACGTCTATAACAGTTCTTATTTCCTGTGAAAATACATAAAAAGAAAAAAAGGGAACACCCACTGCTTTTCCAAAATTTTCGACCCTGTCTTACGGCTTCACTGACGAAACTTTTCCCCCCTAATATATTTTATATTTTTGGTAATAGGTTTTATTTTGGTAATGACTCTATTTATATACTTTACTCACACCGTTGGGTTGTGGAACAACCTCCCTTAGGATGTCGTGCAATTGGAACTTCAGAAATTCAAGCGAAGATGCAAGCATTACTAGCCAACACCATTCTTATATTTTAATAATTTACTTTTTTTAATAATTGATCTCCTCTTTCTGTATTTCCCTTTACCTTCTATTACTTTCCAATGGACACCATAATATTCTTTGGAAGCTTGAATTTCAAGTCAATGGCCCCTTTGGGCTTGTTCCACGAATAGGGATCATCTTCTGGATAATAATAATAATAATAATAATAATAATAATAATAATAATAATAATAATAATAATAATAATAATAATAATAATAAAATAATAATTTAAAACATAACTGTCCGAACCTCTTCCATATTATGCTGACGCTTCATCTAAAACAAATCCATATACAGGCCAGCCTGTGTTGATATGAAGAGTAAAACGCTTTCCCATAACCATTGGAGAAGCTAGTTCTCTCTCTCTCTCTCTCTCTCTCTCTCTCTCTCTCTCTCTCTCTCTCTCTCTCTCTCTCTCTCTTCTGACTGAACCCTTTCTACACAGTTTTACCAATCCATGAAAGAGAGAAATCCGGGCAGAGAGGGGAAGAGAGAAAGAGAGAAAAGGACTCGTTTGTGATTACTAAACTTTTAGCAAGATTAATTTGAAAGGAAACATAGACTGAATTGAAATACTGATTGATGTACAGCCTCGAGTGCACGCTGCTTTTATGCGTAACTCTCTCTCTCTCTCTCTCTCTCTCTCTCTCTCTCTCTCTCTCTCTCTCTCTCTCTCTCCATCTGGGCGAAGATTTTGTCATATCTCAAAACATGATATAAATAGAAATAAAGAAATCGTGACAAGAAAATCCTGGTTGTTTTTACAGTGGGTGATGATCTCAAAGTTTCTGAGGTTACAATGTAATGTACATCTCTCTCTCTCTCTCTCTCTCTCTCTCTCTCTCTCTCTCTCTCTCTCTCTCCTAAACAAGAGAAAACTGGCAGTTAGATTTCTCAGTTTCCACTTATAACAAGAGAAATACCAGTATCAATTAAGTAAACGAACCAAACTTATTTAAAATAAAACAATAATTTTCCAGGTAGAGAGAGAGAGAGAGAGAGAGAGAGAGAGAGAGAGAGAGAGAGAGAGAGAGAGAGAGAGAGAGTTTCCTGACGCCAACTAAATGCAAGAGTATATACACGATAATTGCCTAAATTATTTCAGCGATTAAAAAATATGAATTTAATCACCTTGATGTGCAATCCATCTCCACGTAATCATACGCATTGCAGTAACAGTTATTGCAACGGCTGTAATTATACAGGCGAGTGATTTGGAGTATATTCTGATGTGTTAGAAATAAAAAATAAAACAAAGACGCAACAATCGGTTGAAAAACAAATATGTGAGATGTAACAACAGAGAGCTGTAAAATGGAATACGGCTATAATTTTTTTTCTCTTGACTCAAAAATTTCACCAAAAGGATATATATATATATATATATAGATATATATATATATATATATATATATATATATATATATATATATATATATATATATATATATATATATATATATATATATATATATATATATATATATATATATATATATATATATAAGAATACACACACATGCATTTTACAGACACATATAATTCTTTCTCTCACGTTTTCTCCCAACTCAAAATTACACCAAATGAAATGGATGAAAATATATGAATGTTCTATTTTCTAGAGGGAAGCAATCGCGCGAAATGTGCAAGAGCTCAAAGATAAAAAAGAATACAAAATGTAAAGGTGGGTAAATGACACAAATAAGATTTGAACTAAAAATAAAAATAAAAAACTTCCATAAGAGGAAGTTCGTTGTGAACCATAAACTAGGCAGTGTAATATGGAAAATGGGAGAGGCGGATATAATGAGAAATTGGAAAAGGGGGAATCTCGTCATAAACTACTATAAAAACACCAAAATACAACTATTAACATCCCTTATATACACCATTCAGCAGAGAGAGAGAGAGAGAGAGAGAGAGAGAGAGAGAGAGAGAGAGAGAGAGAGAGAGAGAGAGAGAGAGAGAGAGAGAATACTACTTGAATTAACGAATACTTTGAATAATTTCCTTTCACACATAATAGACAGATATACATACTGAATAATACATACATACATACAGATATACATACATACATACATACATACATATATATATATATATATATATATATATATATATATATAAATATATATATATATATATATATATATATATATATATATATATATATATTGTATATATATTCATATATAATATATATATTTATGTATGTGTGAACTGGAAATTATTCAATCAATTTCTGTCTATTATTGTGAAGCCCGTTTTCAGGAGCATTCGTAGAGAGAGAGAGAGAGAGAGAGAGAGAGAGAGAGAGAGAGAGAGAGAGAGAGAGAGAGAGAGAGAGAGAGAGAGATTTTAAAAAGTTACTGCTACATGAATAGATACTACAAATCCTCTCTATCAAATCGAAATAAGGGCAATCAGCTGAAAGCAGAACTCCGCCAATTAAAGAAGCGTTCTTCATCGTAAGCGGAGATTAGGTATAAAGTATGACCCTGACCACGGACTTGAGGTAGCCTCATGTGCCGTGATATGATGTGGGCTCACCAATTCCAACAGATCTGCAGCATACACATGGTGAACTGATATACACCGTACACACACACACACACACACACACACACACACACACACATATATATATATATATATTGAACTTCACGTTTGACCTTTATGATCAGCTCCGACGAACCCGGTTATTAGGAACTTCCGTTCCCACTTGTCATATTAGAACAAATAGCTTAAAATATAGGAGTTTAAGAAGCATTTGAACTTAAATATAGGCAAATCCCTGTCTTTTATTGCGGGTGTGAAAGCGTGCTTGGAAACAAATCATACATATTCGTTCGATTTCTAAAGTTAATTAAACTCGAAAAGATGACCTAATAAATACGTTCAACCCTTCTCGAAATACCTTGCTACCGCAAGCAAACACACAAAAGCCAGTGAAAACCGACCCTTTCAAACTTCACTGGCGAAGCTAAACCATTGGTGGCTGTCATATGAAAAAGGAAGAAAATTTAGGGTAGGCTTTGAGTGTGTCTGAGAGAGAGAGAGAGAGAGAGAGAGAGAGAGAGAGAGAGAGAGAGAGAGAGAGAGAGATAATACACAACCTGGGACCAAACGCACGGCTGGACACCAATTAACCGGCACCAGCGTCTGGGAGCCTTTTTATATATTTTATTTCCCTTTTCAGTCCATTCTCTTTCCCTCCAAGGCACTGGTTTTCCAAGCCAAGATGTGAGATACGTTTATGTGAAATAAATTTATATTTCAGACTGAAAGATTATAAATACACTAAGTAATTTAATACAAGCAACACAAATATTTACACACACACACAAACACAAACTGGCGAGCATACACACAAATACACACTGACATAAAATAAACCAAAGAAATTACATAAATGAGAAAAAGACTCGGAACCCTCGTCCCAGCTACCAACTCTGAAAAGCGGAAGTAATTCGATTTGATCCTGGTTTGACCGGGTAGTTTCTGTAAGTTCACAGTCCTCAGCTACCAAATAACCCTGGAGTTTCCAAGATTACTGTAGTCTAGACTGTCCTTTTGACTTTTTGGTTGTCCGTATCAATTCCTCGAGTTCTTTCCACTCATATATTATTATTTTCTTCCCTGATAATTTACAATTATTACTGTATTATACAGTTCTTTTTATTATACAGTATTATACAGTACTCATAAATAGCAAGATACACAAAGGACATTAATTTGCTAAGTAAACTACCACACGAAAAATGAGAACACCGAAATCTTGGACGTGCAACACAGTACATGGAAATAGCAAACTCATGAACAATGAGTAAACAAACGCCAAAATAAATCCTACTACATAAAAATTAATGTTTATCTACCGTATACATATATCTATCATTCAATGCCACAACCACCCGAGGTGTCGGGACGATAATCTACATTCTACAGCCGCCAGCCAGTTTCCTATTCACTGGATCATGCCTCTTGGTCTGCGCTTCTGATGCATGCAACGACCTTCAGTATAAGGACTACAATAGTCTATACATAATCACGGTCGGGGCCAACCTCTCTCGTCACTGGCCTGCTTGTAAAATATGCAGGATGAAGAGGCCTTGGTCAAGCATTCTAAGTGCGAAGTTTACTAACCTTGGTTTGTCATCGTAACTCGTACATTACCGTCATGGATAAGTAGCAACCAAGAAATAATACAAAGCAGAGAGAAAAATAAGGCAAGAAGAGTAGTTCAGTAAAAGTTACGAAATATAATTAAGACTTAACACGTCGCTTAATATTTGCTCTCCTTTCTTTTCCTCGACAGCTAGTTAAGATAATGACGAAGGAGGTGTCAGTTACCAAAAATAGGTTGAGACACGGCTGTGATGTCAAGTGTTAAACAAGTTATTCATCTCGGCCTCTCTCCATCTCCAGTTACTTGCAATATCTTCATTTTCGTTGATGTCACTCCCATCACCATAATACTGAATATCATGTGAAATTAATAAAGTGAAAATGAACTATTCATTAAAAAACACCTGGATAATACACAAATTTGTAATGGACCTTTGTCAAAGTAAACACCGAATACGTATCTAAAGAGGTTGGGTTGAAACTTGGGTGGAGATTTGCTTGGGGCTGGCAGTCTAATCTCAGAAGACTTGCTGAGGACCAGTAGGCAAACCCTTATGGAGTCACCGAGAAAAGGCATAAGGAAATACTACACACACACACACACACACACACACACACACACACACACACACACACACACACACACACACATATATATATATATATATATATATATATATATATATATATATATTATATATATATATATATATATATATAAAAACATATATATATATATATATATATATATATATATATATATATATATATATATATATATATATATATATATATAGAAAAAAGGACGTTGCCAACTAAGCCATACGAGTCATAAAAGAAGTTGGAACCTAATTGCCACTGTACCTACCGTAAGGCTTTACCTGGGCAGGCTAACTGCCTCGTATACGAGCGTGTTTTCCCCAACTTCCCGACTCAGCAGTGACCCAATTGACAGCATTTCATTCGAAGTATGGCTTAGTTGGCAGCGTCCTTGCCTTTCAATTGAAAGACTGGGTTCGATCATGACGTGAGTCAGAAATTTATATATGCTGTATATATATGTGTATATATATATATATATATATATATATATATATATATATATATATATATATATATATATATATATATATATATATAGTATATAATTTTTCAAATACACTATTATCTATAAGAAAAGAGATGAAATACTATTTTTTTAATGCAAAACTTTAATATCAAACTGAAACCAACAAATACTCAACAAAATTAACTAATCATCTGGTTAATACCAATTAAAATAAAGAAGAAAAAGTTCTACCTTTTAAAAGAATAAAATATATGGAATTGAATAATGAAAGATGCGCATTTGAGGGGGCATACTTAAGAATACCGATGGGATCCCATTTTAAATGAGAGAGAGAGAGAGAGAGAGAGAGAGAGAGAGAGAGAGAGAGAGAGAGAGAGATCATCATACCCAAATTAATGAGAAGGAACAACCTGGATTTCATTTAACAGGCAACTGAGAGAGAGAGAGAGAGAGAGAGAGAGAGAGAGAGAGAGAGAGAGAGAGAGAGAGAGAGAGAGGGGGATAATAAGTTAAGAGAAATACAGAGAGAGACAAGCGAAAGGTAATCAATCCAGAGAGAGAGAGAGAGAGAGAGAGAGAGAGAGAGAGAGAGAGAGAGAGACAAGACGAAAGATAATCAGTCAAGGGGAATACAAACGAATATACACAGGATTCCATTTAATAAACAGCAAACTGACAGACAGCCACATAGGTACCAGACGAAAAATGGAGCGAAAACAAAACCCATATATTCAGCAAAGCGTGAACGGTACTGACTGTATTTAGAGACGGACGGAGAGCCATCCATTGCCGACAATCTAATCGCGACTCCAGCGCAAACAGGGGTCTCCTCGACACGCTGTGTGATCGAATAATCAACCTTATGACTCATCACCTCAACTCAGTAACGCAAATTTACCTTCCCCTTTTCAACGATTGTTTGTCGGTTTGTTTAAGTAAATAAAACAAAGCATATTTACTGGTGAATTCCAAACGTGATTTTTTTTTCGACTCGAGTGGTTTGAGGGCGCAGAAAGAAAATTTGGAAAATCAAACACTTGTGATGTATTTTGTGAAGTAGAACTGGAATTTTTCTGTTTGTTTGTCTCTTGGTTAGTTCACCCATAATTGTTTTATGTCACTGATATGAATGATAGGCTAATTAACAAATACAAATGTTCAATTAACTCTACGATACAGGAGAGAGAGAGAGAGAGAGAGAGAGAGAGAGAGAGAGAGAGAGAGAGAGGATCCCTGCAATATGGCTTATTCCTTACCTATCTACCTATTTTCTACGTTGTTGGCCTTTTTAGCAGGTGCAGTACGAAGAGTATATAAAACCCACTGTGTATATATATGTATGTATATACAGTATGTATTATATATATAAAAATGCATGTATATTTTATATAATATATATATACATATATATATATATATATATATATATATATATATATATATATATATATATATATATATTGTATTTATCTATTTATTTTTTACGAGAGTAACACATAAAGCCTACGGATAATGAAATATAGAGCTGCACAATGCATGTACAATGCAAACGCAAAATTACTTGAACATTACTGTCATTTTTGCCACGATCGTAGTACAAGGCACCGTTCCTGTCATACTGACCATAAAATTGAGTTATACTCATATGCAGGTCAATTTACTTTTTTGATATACACCTCCCATGCATGAAACAAAATTTTAAGAATGAAGGGTTACACTTAAACAGAACCTTGAAACTGTCTTTCATATCTTTTAATCTTATTCTTTATCGATTCTTTTAGTTTCCTTTCTTTCTTCTTCATTGTCTTTCACTTGTGTATTTTCATCTGATCAGTGACAAACAACCAGTAATTACATAATGCTTCAACAAACCTCCGACAACGTTCGCTTCTCACTTTCCTAACTCTCCTTCAATACAGCTGATCAGTTTTTTATTCAATCTTTTCAAAGGAGAACCAACAACCACAGAAAAGGAAAAATCAAAGAATTCCACTCACCTCCCTTTCATCCAGAGAGAGAGAGAGAGAGAGAGAGAGAGAGAGAGAGAGAGAGAGAGAGAGAGAGAGAGAGAGAGAGACGTTGCTTAGCAAGACCATCAATGGTTAAGACATCAAGTAAAATCGTTCAAGCATCATTATGCGATGCCCCAAAGCTTTTAGTATCTATGCAGACCCAAGAGACGTCGAAGTACATCCCGAGGACACACGGAGCCCTTTGATGATGGAAATAATGATCAAGGCGGGACACTAAAGGATAATTCAAAACCTCTTTCGCTCTCTCTCTCTCTCCCTCCTATGAAGCCCTTTCACTTTAGTCAACGGCGTTATTGCCGGAGGTGTGAAAAGGAGGTGTGAAAACTTACGCAGATGTTGATTGGATTTTAAGCCTGGTGTCTTTGAGTCGTGTTTCTTTCACTCTCAACGGGTGCGTCCACACTAGTGTATACAACAAGTCATAAACACACGTCGGCAACTTATCGCATACATATCACAAACAGGGTGAAAACAAGTCAGCGACCGTACGTAGAGAATGAGTCTTTGGAAAATTCTGGATAATCTTGTAAAGCACTAATAACAACTACGCAGGAGTCGTTGACTTGTATTCAACCCGTTTGTCATTTACGTGCGATAAGTTGCTGACGTGTTTATGACATGCTTTACTGCGCTGTGCTCGCACCCTAAAACACTCGCAGTTACACAATCTACAAATGAGATATATATGCAAATATTCAAGAGGGAAATATTATAACAAGGTATTATCCAGACTCGTTTCGTCTATTCACGCTTATATCTGAATAAATTAAAGTAGTCAGGATTACACCTAAAGTTCTAATTTTCCTTGGAATTCGTAGTACGCCAATGATTTTACCATGCTATGTGTATATATATATATATATATATATATATATATATATATATATATATATATATATATATATATATATATATATATATATATATATATATATATTATACACACACACTCACACATATATATATAAATAAAGAAATACATAAAACAAGCAATGTTTGTTTGTATCTGTTAGGTCTGTTTAAAAGGAAATCAACTACCATAAAATAGCAGAGGAGACCAATACGAAAAGGTTCGCTAATTCGCTGCAAACATCGCGGATGAATTTATGGAGACATAAGGACACGTAAGGCATGACATACCTGGAACCTGGGTTTGTGGTTCCACTGCCTTTGGGAAACAAACGTCATTACAAAAGAATGGTTGGTATTTCGGAATGTAAAGTTAAGTAATAGACATCTCATTACGTTTTTCTCATTAGACAAAGCGAGATAGTCGAGCCACTGCCTCGTAAAAAACCACCAAGCATTACCAAAGATTGCAATACACCATACCACTCTATTCTGATTACCGATGGGTCACAATATAACTGATTAAACAACAGAGTGAGTGGCTACCGTTTCCCAAGCCTTTGGAAACTATCGCTGGAGATCTAAAAGGAAAAATTCCTCCTTATAAATAAATAAATAAATAAATAAATAAATACATGAATAACTGATGGTCAATGAATCAATGTTCCAGAACTTTCGCAAAATTTCAATTACGATTCTTGATAGAGATTCTTTATGACAAAATGAAATTTACTATATGATGAACCAGAAAAGGAACCACCGAGATTAATTTCACATCTTTTGAAAACATCAAGATTAAAAACGAACTCCTGGAGATTTACAAATAAAAACAAAACTGCAAATCGAGCAAATTCCACGAAGTTTCCAGGGCCTCTGGGAAACATCAAGGAGGATTTCAAAAGAGCAAGTCCTTACGGAGAGACGGCGAAATTGAGACACGCACAACAACCTGGCCGGGACTCTTTTTATGTGCGACTTGGCCGCTTGCTCACGCTAAAGATGCGTCTCGCAATATCGGGGTCTGAGCCACAAATAACGACCTTGGGTCTCATTAACTGGGGAAAAAGTCGTCATTACGTGGGACTTTGAACTCATTACGGGAGAGTTTAGGGCCTCTGCGGATGAAAGCAAGTTTCCAAAACACCAACTTTTAATGAGGAAATATACGAGAAGTGAAAAATATATCTGTATTAGAATGGTTCGTTCAAAAGGCAACTGACGAATAATGTTGAACAAGTTGTTTATGCTGCGGTTATCACAGCAAACTGAACACTTGTAATTTGAACCTTTTGATAATAATAGAGCATTTAATGATGCGTGAACGAATATTTACGGGCATTTAAAGTTATACAAAAAAATCCTCATAGGCTCTGACTTTGTCAGAAATTCATAAAACTGAGCTACTGGAAAGAAGGGAATCTCCTAAACTACATGAGCATACTAAAACTCAAATAAAGGTATATTGGAAGTACTTAAGTAATCCACTGCGAGGTCTTCCCGGGAATGGAGTTTCATTTTTCCAATTTATCACGAACGGAGCTACAAGTGATTCTTTAGAACTTTCGTTACCAAAAGTAGACCTAAGGTATTGTCAATTTCGAAGATGGGTAAATGAAAGTCCGGAAAAAGTTAAGAATAAAGATAATTAATGATAAGGGCAATAACATTATAACAGCTGTTAATCAGCTCAGTGGTCTGGTAAAACTAAGGTATACTTAACTTTTTTCTACACCCACGGGCTGACGTGTATTTACAATAACAATAACAACAAGGACAATAACGAAAATATAAAGACTTTTGTAATCTACAGTATTGAGTTATAACAATAATAACTACAACAAGACCATTTATAACGTTAAAAAATATAACGATCATCACAATGTCAAAACGACCAAAGTTATCCTGCACACAGCAAAATGTCACGACTCGACAGCTGAAAATCAATATTCGATTGTTACACGTATCAGCTCCGTTCATCTACCTTGCAACATTTCCTATTTATAGCTGCCATAAATAGAGCATTTGAAGGGTCAAATGTAAGAAGAAAATTACATAATCAACAATATTATTTAAAATGCTATAAACATATGGGTACATAAAAATATAAATGTGGGCATAGTCGATGAAAATGTGCCTAAAAATGATGTACAGTTAATAACATTTAAGTGAAACAACACGGAGAACGATATATAATAAAATTCTAAAGGAGATACAAACTGAATAAGAAAAACGTGAAGTTTTACTTTCACTCCTTCAGATATATAATAGATAAAACAACAAAAGTATACAAAGATATAAAGAAAAAGTGTGTCAATAATTCACAATGAACTTGCTATTTCATACACTCTACAAAAAGTTTCTTTTAAACAAACCATGAAGAGATTCGCATATCATATATATAATCATTTTTAAACGATGCACAATAAAAGTTGCTATACTGAAGATACTGGAACATGCAACTTTGTCGATAAAAAATCAACGTATTAACAATGTTCGTCCGCACATTTTTCAAAATTAATTAGCTTGAAACCATTATTGTTTATTTATATACATACATACATACATATATATATATATATATATATATATATATATATATATATATGTGTGTGTGTGTGTGTGTGTGTGTGTGTGTGTGTGTGTGTGTGTGTATAACGTATCCACATAAATGTGACTATAAGATAACTGTCTCCCTCTTTCTCTCATTCCACTCCTGAATAAACGAAGAACTTATCTAGCTACAAAACCAACTGCAGAAATAAACATATACATCTCTTCTGAACTCTAATTTTCACAGTACAGTAATGCTGACTAAGATATGTTAACATTCAACGCAAAACCAAAAACTAAAAGAATAATGTTCTCCTTTGTTAAATTACCAAAAAAAGGGAAACCTTTAGTGTCATTTCGCTTTTCCCCAACACCACGAAACATTACAACAACTGTGTCCCCTTTTATTCTCATTAGAGACAAATCGCCTACTTTGTTATTTACAGCACATAAAAAAACGAAATATTTAAGCACCATCCCACTATAAATTGGGAGACACTTTTATAGTAAAAGAAACTGAATATATACAGTATACACACACACACACACACACACACACACACACACATATATATATATATATATATATATATATATATATATATATATATATATATATATATATATATATAGTAGTGCGCTTTTATTAGTTGAGGGCAAAGATTTTTTTTCCTTTTCCATTTCTTTTGCTTTCAATGCCTTCAGATATTTTCCCATCTTCCTGTGTCATTTTCTTCAACTTTTCACGTCTCTCTTTGTCTTTTTCGGAGATTTTCTTTTCACCTTGCAGTCTACGACTCCAGTCCACCTTTTATTTTACTTTTCAAGCTTTCAATCTTTTCTCTGGCTACATGTGGCTTTTTATAACTTTTTTTTTTTTTTACTTTTTGAGCTTTCAGTTACTTTTTTTCCTTGGTCTATTCCACTTTTATATATATTTGTTTTACTTCCCACAGATTTTCACAGTTATCTCTCTCCTTCCTTTCTATCTCTCACTCTCCCCCAGCCTTTTCCAGCCTCCCTGGAGGCACACGAAATTCTTTTAAAGGCCGTAAAGACTTAAAAGGTGTGCGTGTGTGAAGGAGGGAGAAGGGGAGGGAAGGAGAGAGGTAGGGAGGGACTGAGGGAGGGAGGGAGGGAGGGAGGGAGGAAGCGTTAAACCAGTCCGGGGAGAGCATCTTCCTGCAGAAAATCAGGGAGGCCTAATGTTGACGGTGTAAATCTCGCATCCTACAGAAAAAAAAATCAAGGCCTAATATTGACCAAGTAAATAAACTTCCCCCTTCATACCCCTCCCTACCCCACCTCTAACACTGTGTTAAGGTGTTTGAGGACGTCTCATGAATACATTAAGAGCAAAGACCACGGGGAAGACGAAAAGGAATGGGAGGAGTTGAGGGGGGGAGAGGTGAAATGGATAGGAAGGTTGAGGTCTCAGGTTGGGGGCCCACCCGGGGAAGCTGGCATTGGAGGGGTGTAAAGGATTCTGCTGCGAGTTGCCACTCAAACAAGTTTTTTTTTTTTATCTGCCTAAAGAGCATAAATCGAAATTTTTATTTTCATTTTTTTTTAACCAATATTGTTATGTATATCAGCTTTCAAATCATCAATTCTCTCAATCCTGGAAGTAGTATCGCATGATTAGCATACATGAAACCTTCATAAATGAAAAAACTCTGAGAGAGAGAGAGAGAGAGAGAGAGAGAGAGAGAGAGAGAGAGAGAGAGAGAGAGAGAGCACATACTGATATAACATGGCACTGACAATAACAACGAGACCAAACAGTCATCAATAAAACTGCGATCAACAAGGAAAAAAATGAGAGGCAAGAACGAGGACAATTTACAACGGGAAATTTAAGCGAAATTGCAAAATACCGTTTCATCATCATCATCTGTCACTGAACTGATTCAGATATCGTATTCCACACGATTCAAAACATTGATAAAGAAAAAAAAAAAAAAAGCAATACCCCACGTTCACTGTTCCGGTAAGTCTAGCGTCTTATTACTATTGTATCGTTAATCATGAACGAATATCAGAGTAAAACAGTCATCGCCCAGTGCTATCAACTAGCACGACAGATTAGCGACTATACTGACTAAAGGTAGAGACTAAAAATTATTTTCATCGGTAGCGCCGTCGTCTTTAAAAAAAATGGAAACAGAATTCATCTCTATTAAAGATATATGTTCAAACGATTCAATTGGAATTCCGGTCATCAAATTCAGACTGTATTATCAAAGCACAGCTATTCTCGGCTACCGATGTCATTCTCGCGAAAAGAAGAGCAAGAAAAAATGCCCCCCATTACCGGTGACGTCGAAACCACATTAATCACCTGGACCAAAATACAGAGGAACGTTAATGATAGGTTTCGTGTCGCCAGTTCCAAAAGAGGATAATATAAACCGCAGCCGATGCAAATGGCTTCGTCAATACAACGACTCATTATCGCTTCATGTTCCTTGCACTATACTGTTGCTCCTGCTGCGCTACTTTTTCGCTAGGTTTTATTTTCTCAACTTCTTTCATCTGTTAAATAGCTCTGAGACACTTCTACATTGTTATATGTATGTATGTATGTATATGTGTATGTATATATATATATATATATATATATATATATATATATATATATATATATATGTGTGTGTGTGTGTGTATATATATATATATATATACATACATATATATATATATATATATATATATATATATATATATATATATATATATATATATATATATATATATATATATATAATGTATATGCAACGATCATGCGTGTGTGTGTGAGCACGCACACATATACATACACTTCCACACACAAACACACACATATATAGATGTGTGTGTACGTATGTATGTACGTGCATTTACCAGTACAGAGGCAAATTAACTGGATATGTATACATATGCATACCTTCACGTAAATGCACATGTGCTTATGCCTGAAAATCAAACAGCACTTATTAAAATAGAATTCGGATCTAAACACTTCTTTGTCGGCTGAGAAAGATATTCCCATTTTTTTTTTTTTTTGTCTTCCAAAGCTATTCAAAAACCTCCTCTGTGTGTCAGTTATCTGCGACTTACGTCAGCTTTTGAGACATTAATGCTAAATAGCAAACAATGCAGCACTAACTACGGACACTCGTCTATCAAAATTACCAAAACGTACTAAGGCCTTCAAAACGCGCAACCTTGACATGTGACAATATAATCAGAAGTGTATGTATGACTCAAGTACCGGTCTTTCCCAATAGGTGCTTCATTTAAAAGTCCTCTAAGTGTGCACTTTCCAAGTGATGGACAGGTCTAAAGAGGGATTTAAAGGAGGAACGTTATAACGAATATAGAATCACATATATACATACTCTATATATATATATATATATATATATATATATATATATATATATATATATATATATATATATATATTAGAAGAATAGGCAGACAGGCGGATAGTAAACTGATTGCTTAATTAAACTGACCTGTTTCATTATTCAAAATTCTGATAAAATGGCAAGATACTATGACAAAAAGTTCTCATGTAAAATAAACTTCCTAGACAGTAAAACAAATATTCAAAGGAGAAAAACCAGATAAATTATTTACAAAATCCAACAAAATTATAAAGATATCCATAAAAGGATCAATTTATCAAAGTGCTCGCGAATTCACAAAACTTTTCCAAACACACCACACTGAATGACAAATTACGATGAAAAGTTATCAAACGGGGAAAAAATAAGGTAAATGTGACAGACTGACAGACAGACTGACACACGGACGGGTGGAAAAACTACTGTTCCTCCCTGCCTCGCCGACTTCATCGGACGGGGACTAAATAAGACTAAGAAATATTGCAACAGTCCTGTAAATATCGTTTCAGTGCAATTTCCGCACAAGTAAATAAAAGCGAGCAGAAATAGAAATAACTCTGAAGAAAATAAAACAAAGACAAACTACAAACAAGTAAAAGAATGCGCCGAACTTTCTTCGGCGCAATCGAGTTTTATGTACAGCCGCTACAGTGTATAATCAAGGCCACCGAAAATAGATCTATCTTTTCGTGGCGTCGGTATAACGCTGTAAGAGCCGTGGCCCATGAAACTTTAACCACAGCCTGGTGGTGGCCTGTCCTATACCGTTGCCAGCACGTTTATGGCTAACTTTAACCTTAAATAAAATAAAAGCTACTGAGGCTAGAGGGCTGCAATTTGGTATGTTTGATGATTGGAGGGTGGATGGTCAACGTACCAATTTGCAGCCCTCTAGCCTCAGTAGTTTTTAAGATCTGAGGGCGGACAGAAAAAAGTGCGGACAGTATAAAGTGCAGACGGACAGACGAAGCCGGCACAATAGTTTTCTTTAACAGAAATCTAAAATCAATGAATAAAATATATAAACGTAAACAAATAACAACATTACGAAAATGCACCACATCATCGCCCACCATACTCTGTAAATGATAATGACAGCGATAATGGCCACGATAATGAAGGCATCTCTGCAAATTCGATAAACCCGCGGAAACAAGATCTCCCCCTTTCTCTGCCAGGGTTACTCTTATCGGAGAGAGAGAGAGAGAGAGAGAGAGAGAGAGAGAGAGAGAGAGAGAGAGAGAGATCTGTCTTCATACGTTCGAAGAATCCCCCGAGAGGAAGGAAAATATGGATTCACCCCAGTGGGATGAGGATAACTTCGTCTAAGCTTTCCCGACTTGATGGTATACAATTTGACAGAGCAATGAACAGACGTCTGGTATTTTTCCTCTCTCTCTCTCTCTCTCTCTCTCTACTTACGACCCACAACATCAACTAGTAAATAAATAATTAAGCCACTGCTTAGATCGACCGAGGTATTCTGGATTTAAGGGAACGCGCCCATTCGTCCTGCAACACCCCCTCCGACTTGCTCGGTTCGAGAGAGAGAGAGAGAGAGAGAGAGAGAGAGAGAGAGAGAGAGAGAGAGAGAGAGAGAGCTCAATCTATCTCATATCAATTAAGAGGAACAAGATTACCTGGATATCATTAATGAACAATTGCCGAGATGTTAATGAGGGAGAAGACCTAAGGAGCTCGTGAGGAGGAGGAGGAGGAGGAGGAGGAGGAGGAGGAGGAGGAGGAGGAGGAGGAGGAGGAGGAGGAGGAGGAGGAGGAGGAGGGAAATTACAGGGGGAAGACTAAGATGGGAAAACGAGGAAGCCGGAAGGCATTATGAGGGAGATATGAAGGAAGATGCAATCTAAGAGAAATGGTGGTGAAATTGCAAATCGACTGTAAAAAACACTCAATAACGAAAAAACTAACGGCGGCGTATAAATCGGCATAAAAAATAAGAACAAACAGAAATGAAAGGAAAAAGCTAGAACAAACGAACTTGCAATAACAAACAGATAACTCTAATGGGCAATAAATTAAAGAATATAAAGGGGAGAAGAAAATAAATAATGCACAGCAAACAGCGGAGGCATGAAGTAAGCCAAAAGGTAAACAAAGAATAAATAACAACCACTACATTCACCCTATGAAAAACCATGAAAGTTTATGTGAAAAATAAACCGCAATGAAAAATAACGCTATCAATGATGCGGCAAAAAATAAAAAAAAAAGATAAATAAAACAAACAAAAGAGAAGAAAAAAATACAACCCTTACGGAAAAAATGAAAAAAAAGGATGAAAGCACAGAGAGCAAAAGATTGGTTAAAATAATCCGTATGAATATTTAACATAGGAACGACATGTCTAAAGGTACATAAATATGAAAATGACATTAAGGAGAATGATTCAGAGTCCCGCGTGATGAAGTAATATAAAGACAATCCAATGAATGAAAAATAAATAAAATAGAAATATTACACGAACTAAACGGAAAAGACAATCAGGTTTAAAAATAGTACGCATATGGGCAACTGACAAAGTGGGCAACATATGACATCAAAGATATTCTACATAAAAACACACAAATAAATTTTACACACACACACACACACACACACACATATACATATATATATATATATATATATATATATATATATATATATATATATATATATATATATATATATATATATATATATATATATATATATATATATATATATATATATATATATATATAAGTAACATTGAGAAATTTCTGACTAGGCTATACGAAGTATTTCATTCTCGGTCTGCAGAATTCGCAGAAAATGATGGAATATATCAAAGGAAAATGCACGACAGACGGAAATATCAAGGCAAATAACACCAAAGATAGAAAACATCACGAAAAAATCCACGAACGTCTTAAATATTTATATAAAAGGCACGAAACGGAATTTAACTTAGTTTTATAATTATACACACACACATATATATATCTACACGCACACACACATATATGCATACATACACACACACACACATTATATATATATATATATATATATATATATATATATATATATATATATATATATATATATATATATATATATATATATATATATATATATATATATATATATATATATATATATATATATATATATATATATATATATATATATATATATAAGGCTAGAATTCCGGTTCTCAACGATACATTTTAGGATTTTGTTATTTGTCTCCCTCCCATTTTAACATCGATTGCAATGACCTCAGTAGCCTGGTTTGGTTAACATAGGCACAATGGATACCTAAAGGGGAGTGCCCACTTTGTAAATAACAGTCAAATGCAATAGTAATTACGGAGGAAATTTTTTAACGCATGGTAAAACTCTTAGATAGGATACGATCCAGCTATTACCGACGTTGTAGGTAAACGTGTGATAGAGCACAGTTCTAAAATAAATGAATTTGAGGAGAAATAAGACATGAAATTTACATTAATGTGAAACCCTTTTACGAAATCTTTAATCCAGTAGGTAACTCACGATTTCTTACAATATTGCACGCCTGTAATTTTGTAACTTAAAAGAATATCACCTTCACTAAATTTTTCATTTTTCTTAATTTTATTCTGAGAGAGAGAGAGAGAGAGAGAGAGAGAGAGAGAGAGAGAGAGAGAGAGAGAGAGAGAGAGAGAGAGAGAGATTCAGAATAGCACGTTTTCTAAACTTGTACACCTTAATCTGGTTCACCTACCAAACTCTGTCCACAAAAGCCAGGATCCAAAGAATAAATGAAAAACACAGCTGGAAAATTAATGAGGCAAAAGAAAGAATACCCCAAGGCAGCAGCACTGGCTCCACAAACCAGAAGGCCCCAATCCTCAGCGCCAACGAGTCAAACATTAATCAAGAAACCGTCGCCGGAGTGCTTGCGGTCCGCTATTCACCGACGAAACAACCGCGACCTCATTTGACCCGAAGGAGGATCCACAGAGCTGTTTCTGCACCTCTCGCTGAAGCAACCTCAACCGGCAACAGCACCGACAGCCACAAAGAGATTATTCATAAGCACTGCAATATTTACTCCTAAAACATATGCGACATTCACGTCTCTTGCTCCTTTTTCTTCTTCCTTCATTTTTTTTCTTCCACCAGCGGCGCTGACTAAACATTTCCCGAGCAAATACTACACAGTCTGATAAATACTAACACTTTAGGGGTCCCACCTCCAGCGCCATCCCGCTCACCAACTGCGCCCGTGTTAAGGGGAGAGGAGCGCCCCTTCAAGAGCTCCCTGTCCTCTTTCTCAGCTAACACAGTCAACACTTGAGATTATTTGTCCATTTTTTTCTTCTCCGCCCTGACCTGAAAGCAATGTAGTCCTGCGGATTCATGCGACAGAAAGGAGGACTCCAAGGCAGCTTGGTTGGAGATGGAAGTGCTTTTAAAGAGTGAGATACCGTCCACGATTTCCCGAGTGATTCCAAAATATGCCTTCTTACAAAAAAAAAAAAAAAAAAAAAGATAAAAGATAAATCAAGAAACCAACTGAGTTTGTTTGTTTGTGCAGATACAAATAAAATAACATACGAGTATATACATAAAATAACTTAAGAATAGTGGGGTACCTTGTTGATTAGAGATTTTGTAAAAGGACTTCACATTAATGTGAATTCAATGTGCTATTATTCCTCATTCATTTATTTTGCAATATTACACTATTATACGTTTACCAACAACTTCGAAAACAGCTGGATCGTATTGTATTTAAGAGAGTTTTAGCAGGCGTTAAAAATTTCTATCCGTAATTATAATTGCATTTGACTTATATTTACAAAGTGGGCGAGTATATTCCATTCAAAATCCACTGTTCCTCTGTTGACCAAACTACAACCTCTGGGATCACTGCAACACAATTAGGAAGAGCGAAAGACAAGCAACATCATCTTAAAAAGAACTGCTATGATTGTGGTTCCAAACTGGAAATCTGCACCATTTTTACGAATGCCGACATGTAACCCCTTTCAGGTCTTTCAAAACCCGTACATCTTCAGACCTGTAGATGTGGTGGGCTTTTCCAGGGCTTGTCGATGTGCGGGCGTTATCATGACTGATTCTCCGTGGGCGTTTTCAATTACCCGAGTGATTTCATCCACAAAACCGACGCGGGATGCGATGCCTGCTGGTGCCGCGGAGTCTGGCCTGTAGATAAGCAGAGATTAATAAGCTTCCTTCAGGCGCTCTGTCTTCTTGTGGAATTTTCTCGCTGTTGGAGGTTGTGCCTGTTTTTATTCATCTTTACGTTTACTTCTCACCGCTTTGCTAATGTTACTTATTTACCCTTTCGTTCAATTATTCATTAATTCGTGTACTTTTTTGTCTCCTCATTTATCTATTTTATTTATTCACTTACAAACATACTGCATGAAGCATCTTTCTCCAATATTTTTTGCCCACGTTTTTGCATTTACTGACTCAAATATGGTTTATTTTTCATAGTCTGTTAATTATTTGTTTACTCTTTTCCATCGACATTTCTTCACTGAAAATGTTGCTTAAAATTGTAATTTCTGGAAGTAAAGATTTTTATTTCTACAATGGAATGGAGTTGGAATTGCGCAAACACCCTAAGAGTTTGTACAAATACTATCTTTTTTCTACTTAAGAATGCGTACTCAAGTTTGCACTAGAGATATAAATCTCTCTCTCTCTCTCTCTCTCTCTCTCTCTCTCTCATTTTTCTTTATAAACATGGCATATGCATTGCATTTCCCTTTAAATTTTTTTTAATACTTCATCCTCAACAATATCATTTATCAATCACATCAAATCCAGTAAGGAAAAAATTTTAATGTGAATCGGTCAACTATAAATGATCCTACTCAATACCAGATTCTTGGTACCTAATTTACATCATTTGGGCAACGACTCTTCTGAGAAGAAACGTGAAGTACAGATAGTGCAGTACAGTAACACTTCCTGTTCTTTAGGGTTTATGATACACTTCTGAGCTTTCTTATTATCATTTAGTTCTGTGGAATCTTCAAAATGCTGTTCTAGCTAAACATTATATATATACTGTATATACATATATATATAATTATATGCATATATTATATATATATATATATATATACATATATACATATATATATAAATATATATATATATATATATATATATATATATATATATATATATATATATATATATATATATATATATATATATATTATATATATATATATATATATATTATTGCTACATACATACTTGAATAATGTATGTTTTGAAGATCCACAGAACTTAATGATTACAAAATATCACTTAAGTATATTATAATGCATATGTATACATACATACATATATATATACATATACTACACCATACTCTTTTTTCTTATTTGGAGGAATTTGGCACCAAAAACATTCAGCCTCCCAGGTTTTTTAAAAGTCTATAAGCGTGAGATTGCTAACAACCAGATTTTTTAATTGACCAAAGCAGCCACTGGAACTCACTGACAGCTCGCTGGCCTGGTGGATGGGAGAGGTTGGAGGCCGGCGGCGGAGCGCCTTATCCAAGGACCAAGCACATGTGAGCGAAGCGCAGCACCACTCACCGACGGCTGTCACTCTGACAGATTAAACCTTGCAAAGGTTTGAGGTGGGGTCGCCAAATATACAAGAGGGCGCGAGCTCAAGTAAACGGCTCACACTGAGCGATATGAGATCATTTTATTAAAACTCAGTTGACTCTGGAAATCTAAAATGGTTCAAGAAAAGTCAGCCACCGTTCGAAACCCGTCTTTTAACGTCAAAAAAAGTCTAATGATTTTTGTTTGAAGAAAAATTCGTGAAAAATATGATGCTCTCCATTGAAACCAATTTTCGAATGTATACGTACAAATATACGAAACAAATATTAAAACTTCAAGTGAAAATATAACAACCATTTCTGCTGCCGCGCTTCATTCATATCCTTTCTGTCTCAGAAGTATATGGGATCCTTCAGCACATAGGCCGGCAAGAAGCTGGTTCATAAGTACTAAGGTCGCTAAAATCTGCGATCTGACTTTGATGAGGCTCATTTAACACTTAATAAGAAACGTACAGGAATTTACCAAGGTTAAACTATACGATTCGGTTTCGTGATTTTCATGATCCGAGATCTAAACCTAATTAAAATTTAGATCCACACCTTAATTCATTTAAACCTCTCTGAACGGCCACCGGGAATTGAATAATAAAAACGAAATATTTCACTAACTCGTGGTTTTTCATCTCTCTGCTCGCTTGAATAATTCCACGTTTTGGCATAAATACAAGTGTGATTAGGAAATACTCTATGCTATGCATAGTAGCGTTCATATCTAAACTTATAATCATAAATACATAAGGCTGAATATCAATATCATCATCAAAAGTAGAAATAATAGCATTACAAGTACAGTATAGTAGTATTAGCATATTTCATGCACCTAAAGAGGTCTTTGGAAAAGAGATCCACATTCTAGTAAATTCTTCTATGCTCTCATATTTCTTTATGCTTATTTTTCTTTATTATGACTTGAAGAGTAAGGCATATTTGTTCATCTGGATGACCTGCATAATGTGCTCAGTCTCCCACTCATGAATGTCTGAAGATCTCTCTCTCTCTCTCTCTCTCTCTCTCTCTCTCTCTCTCTCTCTCTCTCTCTCTCTCTTGCTGATTGTTCAGCCGTACTTTACCGAGCAAGAATGCAATCCTCCCTCTTTCTAGAAACCGCCACTTCAAAAGCTGTTTATTCATTTCCTTTTATTTACCTTTGCTTGCCGTTGGAGAACTCGGCTCCTATCCAGACTACAAAATTCCAAAAACAAACCTTTTGGATTGTTTGCGAAACAGTTTTCCTCCTCCACCCGATCCTCGGACGAGGACGGATGCCACTGTCTCTATGCGTTATGTGCACAGCAAATAGTCAACAAATGACAGACTTGAAGGCTGCATAGCAGACCAGTCATACTGAAGTCATATCTTCATTCCCTTTGCTGGAAACAGTGGCTAAATGACAAATTGATAAATTGAGTACAAATAACTTGTGCTCTCATAAGTAACTGTACAGCTAATGTGAATGATAGTGTTAAGATGCTGTTCACTGAGAAACACGACTACTATTACATTTACCTGATATCTTTTGTATCGGAAAAATCTAAAAGAAAATAAGGTGTACACTCCAAAACACAATCAGGCTGATGGAACCTAAAGAAATAGGTGTCATCAAAACAACTAATGAAAACCTCAAAAAAAAAAAAAATAAATAAATCTAACACCAAGAAAGAGAATAAAGCCCAACAAATGGAATTTCAGGGCGTATTTACAACTTGCACTACGAAGGGGCAGCAAGACAGGACCTACCTGACTGACATTTCAGTTGGAAGATGAGTTGTCGAGCTGATTTTATAAAAAAGAAATAAGACAGTTTTTATGAAATTCTCATGCCTGATTGAGATCCTCGCCTCGCCCTCATGAGTTTTTCTTCCTGGATTCGACTTAGCTTCTGAGATTACTTGAAACTCTTTCTATAATATCTCAAGGCATGGAATACATGTCATTGAGTCAGCTCAATCCGAGATCCGAGTCATTTTGGCCAGACATAACTTTGTTATTCAAATTCCTTGTAACTTATTCCTTAATTTCACAATGGGAAGAACAGATGTCATGAACAAGCTTATATTTCTGTTAATCATGTTCCTTCGAAATTTTCCTTCAATTGCTCAAGACGCCTAGTAATGTCATGGACTAAGTTCCATTCAGTTTAGGGTCATTTTCGTCGACCTCCTAGCAACTTCCGCTCATTCGAAATCTTCCTCTCATTGCTCAAGACACCAAATACAAGTTATGGACTTGGCTTTAGTCCGATCATAACTTTTCAAATGCAATTCCGTCGCAATTTCCATTAATTTCTTAAGGCACTGAAAAAATGTCATGGGCTACGCTCAATTCAGACCCGTGTCATTTTGGTCTGTCCTTAACTTTGCAATTCCAGTTCCTTCACAACTTCCTCTCATTTCTCATGATCACGAATAAATGTCACGGACTAAGCGTCATAAAGTCCATGGTCAATTGCAACTCCAACTCCTTCAAAATTTTTCTTCAACTTACCAAGGCGCCGAAAAACCGCCATGGGCCAGAATTTCGTAAACCCACAATTCTTCCCTAAAACGAAATTCTCTGAAGCATTTTGACAGTGCAAACTGAGGTTGGAGTGCCCGGACCCTCCACATCAAAGGAACTCGAAGGGGCCTTGAGTGCCGTGAGGTGACATCTCTTGCACTAAAGCAAAGAAGAAAACGAAAAGAGAAGGAAGAGAGCAATAAGATGGTGAAAAGGAATAAGTGAAAATAAAGACATGATAATATGACTGAAAATAACTTAGCCTCTCTCGAGTCTGTCCTCCAGGATATAATTCTCTTTCTAGCTTTTTTCTCAGGGATGCTGTCCTGTCATTCTCAGTTGATATTATTACTGCAGGGTGCTTCATTACAATTACTAACTGAAAAATGTTATACCATATGTGATACCATGGAGCAATTTTCTATCAGTGATCTTTACGTGCTCAAATCTTTAGCATATACAAGCAAAAATGTGATATTCATTGACTGAAAACCAAAAGATTTAACAACAGAAAAATAAGAGATGGATAGCTAGCTAGTAATGGAATAACGAATTATCATCATCACACAAAAAATTTAATATAGCAGTTAAATGTGCCGCTGAAACCGCTTGGTTTTTAAATCATCACCAATCCATAATTGCTTCGAATGAATTTAACCCCTACAGCAAATGTAAAAAGGAAAGTATAAGTATAGATTGGGTAAGGAAAACGAGCCCCTTTATACGAAATAAATGGACGAAAAATATACGAAAAATGCGATAGGTGAAATGTAATGAATAACGAATATACCAAATAAAAAATCACAATGAATGCACAAACTTCAATTTATCATGAAAAGCGTCCCAATACTGCACGAGCTAAAACAGGAATGGGGTAAAATTGGACGCAACTGTCAGACAAAGCCTTAATTTTCAAAAACAAAAACACAGCATATGGGACACAATGATGTGAAAATCAACCAGGGAACAATTATTATTTGCAGAAAACTGCAACTCACAAATGAAGTAAAACTAAATATGAAATGAAGGAACACTCTACGACAAAAATTTCGACTAACAACAACAGATTGCACTACGCATGCGCTTAAAAATACGCGAAGGAAAAATGTGTTTTCGAACTAAACATGGCCTTCATTAAGGTATTCCTCAGCGTGTTTCAGACACCCTCCCAGACATAAACACACGCCTGATACACTGTGCTAAAATGGTGCTGCTTAAAATAAACCCATTCATGTAAGATGGGGCACGTGCAAAACAATGTACTCACTGTGCTTTAGTATAACATTGTAACGCTAATGCACGACAGCTTCCATCCCCCCACCCTTACCCCCCACCCCCACATAAACACCCCTCATACTCTGGCTTCTTCTTCTTCTTCTTCTTCTTAATGCCTCAAGCACATGGAAACCCGAAACAATCTCTCTCTCTCTCTCTCTAACACACACACACACACACACACTCACACACTTTTCATTAAGCCTCAAGCATATGAGGATACAAAATAAAAATATTTCTCTCATTCATCCTCTCTAGTTCTGGGAGAGACAGACCTTGTGCAGCAGGATGTTAAACGACTGTTGTGGGTTGCAGTTAAGGTGTTTGCAGAGGAGAGAACATTAGACGTGTGTTTACTGCTCAGTCGATCTGGATACCATCAAAACGGGAGAGCTTCGAAATCATCACCCCAGGGAATTAAACTATTCATTACATAATTTATCTCCTTGAGCGTATGAAAAGATTATGATTACAAAAAGAAAAACTACAGTTTCCAGAACAACAACCCCTCCCCTCTCTTCCCCTCACAAAAGTCCTCTCCCCCCCTTTTCGCTCTCTCTCTCTCTCTCTCTCTCTCTCTCTCTCTCTCTCTCTCTCTCTCTCTCTCTCTCTCTCTCTAACTGATTCTCCACTGACCTGTAATTAACGTGATCCCTTCCCCTCGCCCACAAAAAACCTTTGTCTTAGACGATCATCTGGAACTTCTTTGACATTCCTTGATCACCCTCCCTTGAGTCTTACGACTTCACTGACTTTCCTGTGACTCTTCTGAAATTCCTATATAACCATCCCTGTCTCTCCTATAGCTCTCATGTGACTATCCTATGATCCTACTTCTAACACCTAACATATGACTCCCCTATGATCTGATTTCTAACACCTATATACAGTGTAATATTATGACTCTCTTAGGATCCTACTTCTAATATCTATATACATGACTCTCCTATGATCTTACTTTTAATGCTTATATATATGACTCCTCCTATGATCTCCTATGATCTTACTTCTGATACTTATTACTCTCCTATATCCTATTTCTAATACCCTATATACACTCTCCTATGATCCTACTTCTAATACCTATATGCATGACTCTCCTATGATCTTACTTCTGATACTTATATATACGACTCTCCTATGATCCTATTTCTAATACCTATATACATGACTCTCCTATGATCTTACTTCTGATACTTATATATATGACTCTCATATGATCCGACTTCTAATACCTATATGCATGACTCTCCTATGATCTTACTTCTGATACTTATACATATGACTCTCCTATGATCCGACTTCTAATACCTATATACATGACCCTCCTATGATCTTACTTCTGATAATTATATATATGACTCTCCTATGATCCGACTTCTAACTGTAACATTCGTTTGATCTACTGACAACACCTATGACTCGTTCTCATAAATCCTCATGACTCTCTTGTGAGGCGACTGCAGTTCTCCTGACCCTCCTTTGACCTTTCCTGTGACCATAAGAGGACTTCTATGAAACCAATAATTATCTTATGACCCTCACTCTTACCCTATGTAATTACCCTATGACACTCACAGTACTCCTTGAGCAACTATCCTATGACCCTCACTCTGACCCTTGGACGACTATTCTATGACCCCCACTCTGACCCTTGGACGACTATCCTATGACCCTCACTCTGACCCTTGTAAGACTATTCCAAGACCCTCATTCTGACCCTTGGACGACTATCCTATAAGACCCTAACTCTGACCCTTGGACGGCTATCCTATAAGACCCTAACTCTGACCCTTGAGCGGCTATCCTATGAACTTCCCAAAACCCTTTTATGAAAATACCACGCCCTTGCCATGATGCAACGCCCGCTTCAGGGGGAAAATCCAAACCCCATGAAGTAAGGGAAGAATGGTCCCACAGGCAAAAGATTGAAAGGCAAAGATTAAGCGAATTTGCAATGCAAATGGCAAAACAAAGACGATTAGGAGGAGGAAATGGAAGTATATCAATAAAGGACAAACGGTGAAAGCGTTCAAGTTCATAAATAAATAGGAGCATGAGTGTGGAGATGGAGAAGAAAGGGAGATTGTTCCATAGAAAATAAAAATATAAAATGGCCAAAATAAGAGAATACATACAAATAAGAGAATACATACATATACATTTAAGTATGTATGTATGTATGTATGTATGTAAGTTGTATATATATATATATATATATATATATATATATATATATATATATATATATATATATATATATATATATATATATATATATATATATATATATATATATTTATATATATATATATATATATATATATATATATATATATATTTAGTGGGGAAGGTATTCACTTCTTGAAAACTGTCTGTTGTACTGCATGCTTTCACTTCCTTAGGAACAAGTTGTTCGATACTTAACTATGTTGGAGCTTCACTTATCGTGCTCAGATGTTGGCTATCTTCTGTACTTTCACATGTGCTTCCTTTTGTAAATCTTGGTTTAAATGAAAATTATGTTTCCCCTTAAATACATTTATTTTGGTTTTCAAACAATATAAACTTCCACCTTTTCAATGGGCAGTAGTGACTGAGTCTTTATCTTAAAAGGCACATTGTAAAATTCTCGGACTTACAATTTTACCCAGTAGTCGATGGGCATTCAGAAATTTTATATAAGTTCACAACACACTTCGAGCTTTCACTGTCACTTCTCCACACGCCTCACACACTGCCTGCCCTGGTGCCTTTTTCTAACTGGCTCTGCTTCCAGAGTCTTTGTATATATGGGTGTTCGACTGATGCCAAAATCTGGCATAATTTTCCCGAGTTTCGTCCAGATGGGCTTCCCTTTTCCATTAATATTTCACGTTTAATTATCTATACATTTCGTTCAACCGTTTTTATAAAGTTAATATTATGGTGTGCAAGAGGTCACCGGGGAGGCCAATATCTAAATTAGCTTCTTTTGCCCAGTGCTGTATGAGATAAGCGCTTTGATTCGTATGGGGGACGATCGTTCAAACTCAGCATCTGCGATCACTTGGTTTCATTATCGCCCTTTTCATTTTACATCTTTATCAATGATTTTCTCTATGCCCTCGTGCATATATTAAGACATTTAGTTTACTCAATTAGAGACTCGATTCCATTATATATATATATATATCGAGAGAGAGAGAGAGAGAGAGAGAGAGAGAGAGAGAGAGAGAGAGAGAGAATTTCCGCCGTAAACTATCTCATTATGATGACTCCCCTACAAAGGCTCCCTCCGGCGAGAAAAGAAAAGGGGTGTGAAATAGCGTTGCATAACAGCATGGGAAGACGAAAGATGCTAAATAATGACACCGAAAATGAGAATAACGACACTTGCTAATCGTCCTAATTACAAGCGCGATGATAAACAAGGAAGGGAAGATTAATAAACTCGGAATAAATGGGAGATAATTAAAAACAAAGGGTAATATCAATAATTAGGGGTTTTGTGCACCATCAACAGATTCCATGGGAAAAACCAGCATTTGTCATTGTAATTAATTATACCAAAATGACTTTCTCAGTATTTCTTAAATTAAACTTATATCGTCTTCCATGAAATACAATATACATATATAATATACATATACATATATAATACATATAATATATATGTAATTATATATATATATATAATATGTATATATATTTATTCTTACATTTTAACATATATATATATACATGTATATATATATGTATATATATATATATATATATATATATATATATATATATATATATATATATATATATATATATATATATATATATATATATGGGGAAGCATTAAGCTACAAATGTCGTTTAATATCCATTTCGCTCTACCTTGGAAATAGCATAGGTATATATGTATACCGAAGGAGAATTAATAATTGACAAGTGGTTCAACATCTCACGGACTTGAACCGTCGAACATCAGAACCAGCGACGTTCAATGAAGCCTTAAACCATCCGGCTATCAAGAGAGGGATAAGCTGATACCGACTCTGCTGTAAGGATCCCCGTCAAGCGCAGGTATTGTACTTGGCATCGGCATCAACCCTCCTCCACCATGATAGCCGATTGGTGCGTTTGAAACACGTACCTATTTTTATGAATGAATTTTTATCCCATCACCTTGATTTATACACAAGATTAAGCTACAAATGGTGTTTAATATCCAATTCGCTCTACCTCGGAAATAATATGTAGTATATATATGTATACCGAAGGGGAATTATAATTGATAAGTGGTTCGTCATCTCACGGACTTGAACCGCCGAACATATTACACACACACACATATTCTGTATATATATATATATATATATATATATATATATATATATATATATATATATATATATATATACACACACATATACATACTCTTAAATATTAAGCCACGAACATCCACCATCCACATCGAATTCGCTTTACCTGGGTAATAACTTACACTCAAGAGATTTATATGTCAGTGCATCTGACCCGGCCAGGATTCGAATCTATGCCTTTTTTGGGTCTGATACAGAGATGACAGTGACAAATCCATTCCGCTATCCAGAGAAAGCGAACGGCTAACTCACCGTAATCTCTGCATCAAACCCAAAAATGCACAGTTGCGAATCGTGGCCAAGAACTTTAAACGTAAGTTACGGAGAGAGAGAGAGAGAGAGAGAGAGAGAGAGAGAGAGAGAGAGAGAGAGAGAGAGAGAGAGAGAGAGAATTATGAATGCATGTTTTACCAAAGTCCATGATGTCGTAAACACAACAGGTGATTTATCTTACAGGTGAGGCAGGTGACAGAAACAAGACACTAGAATGCCTTCTTTCAACATAGTAATTTTTTTTATGATTCATAACATCGTTGATTTTTATTGAAGTAGACAAAAAGGCCATTAACAGACTTCCGCAGAATAGATTGTCCGTGTGTGAAAGAGAAGAAAATAAACCTAAGAGAATATTGCCATGTGCGGTTGACATTTCTTTCTTAACTTCTTCATCATTATATTTTCCTCTTTTCTTCTTCCTTGTCTTTCCTTATTAACTGTTCCGTGTTTATTTTGCTCCTCTAGCCATCCCTTATCGCTTTCTTTCTTTTTTTCGCTTAACATTGCGCTATTCTTCTCTTGATTGAGAGAGAGAGAGAGAGAGAGAGAGAGAGAGAGAGAGAGAGAGAGAGAGAGAGAGAGAGGCTCAGTGGCATTTCCATCCACTCAAGATAATAAATTAAAACCAGAAAAAATACTAATAACTCCTTTTTCTTCATAAAGACTTTGACAAGAGAGAGAAAGAACGATTGACTTTGTCCTGCCAAGAAACCCCTAGAGCCTTCAAGTTTATCAAACGTTCCTACAACATGTTACGGGATATAAACGTCAAGACGTCAGTCTCGTCAATAAAAGTCGCAAGATAATCGATTCGTCTTTCTCAGAACGAGCGATAAATGTCTCAAAGTGGAAGACTTGCTGAAGTTGAAGAGGTTTTTGTGCTTAAAAAAATATGGGTAAAAAATGCGTCGAAGTTTCTTTGGCACATTCAAGTTTTATGTACAGCGTACAATGCTGTATGAAACTCTCAGCCGCGGCCCATGAAACTCTGAGCTACGGCTCTGTGGTGGCCTGTGATGTTGGCACCTATAGCGGTGCCAGACGCACGATCATGGCTAACTTCAACCACTGAGGCTAGAGGGGTGCAATTTGGTATGTTTGACAACTGGAGCGTGGATGGTCGGCATGCCAATTTGCAGCCCTCTAACCTCAGTGGCTTTTAAGATCTGAGGGCGGACAGAAAAAGTGTGGACGGACAGGCACATAGCCATCTCAATAGTTTTCTTTTACAGAAAACTAAAAAGAAGGTATATTGTCCAATAAATCAATTGACTGTTCGGAGCCAATGTGGATACCTATGTTTTGTCTGTGTGTAACAAAGACCCGAGTTCCAGCCTAGTTTAGGTTGTGTGATAAATACTCACGGCCTTACTGCTCCTTTTAGCTAGGGACATCGGGGTTTGGTACATCAGAAAACACTGCATTTTTCTCCCAGGTGTTGAAAGACTCTCAGTATACACATTTTGTTTATACTATACTGTTGGATTACAGTAAAAGACGTTCATGTATATATATATATATATATATATATATATATATATATATATATATATATATATATATATATATATGTGTGTGTGTGTGTGTGTGTGTGTGTGTGTGTGTATGTATGTATGTATGTATGTATATAGGCTATTTGGGCATATTCTCTCTTATGCAATTCCTATTGAAGTCAATGGCATTATTCGCAGATACTACCTTTTTAACTGGACTTGGAATCGGTTCAAACTTTTCTCTTCAGGCAAGCTTCTCAGTAATAAGGAAAAATTATTCAAGTTTCTTTCCATTTCCTTATGGTAGTCGACAGACTGTTTCCTCCCTCAGAGGCGACGTCTCCAGGATTAAATTACAAACTGACATACACGGTGAATGTGAGTACGTGTATGTGTGTCGGACTGACATAGATGAGTCATAGCTCATATTTGCAAGGCCAGTGGTTCGCAGCCGGCCTAGTGCCACCCTTCGACTCAGCTGTGAATGAGTATCTACGGATGCTGAGAGTCAAAAGAATAAAGATCATGGGGCAAGTAACCTCGCCTTTGAAAACTTGCTAAGAACCAGAAGACTCTACCCTTTCAACGCCTCCAAGTTGGGTAAGGTATGTACGTATATACATATATATATACATAAATATAGATAAATATAAAATATATATATAGATATATACCATATAAAATACACACACACACACACACACACACACATATATATATATATATATATATATATATATATATATATATATATATATATATATATATATATAATATTATATATTACATACATATATATACATATATATAAAATATTTATACACCTACACTCAAACAAAC
>NC_089758.1:11594233-11649233 GCF_040412425.1 Macrobrachium rosenbergii
ATTTTACCTCCAGTTCCTCTCAAGCCTTCTTTTCATATTCTTGATTCTCCAACGTCAATTTACAATCATTCTCCGTCACTGCTGCATTCCCTTGCTTGCTTATTCTTTCTTCTCTTATCTTTGCCCAGTGATCGCTTTCCTATCTATTCTTCCCCTCTTCTTCCCCTTGCCTAACTCTTCTTCTCCTTTCATTTGTTCTTTAATCGTCCTCACCCTCTTCAGAACTCATTCCTCTTCATGTCCTCCCTGAAACCTTCTCTCATCTCCTTTTAGCCACTACATAACGCCTCTTCTACTCTCTCTCTCTCTCTCTCTCTCTCTCTCTCTCTCTCTCTCTCTCTCTCTCTCTGCTTCTTCGGCAACTCCAAATCATCTAGTCAATAAAACAATTAAACTCCCTCTTTCTCTGTACACCAATCAGTGAGTCAATAAAGCTCTGTGTGTGTGTGTTCATGTGTCTTTCTACGAATTTGCTCCGTTTCTTGGGTTCTTCTACTTTTCATTGCGAGATTCATTCAGCCAATTCATCATAATATTTATTAATTATCATGGACTATACTGAAAATTAAAAATGCATTGCGACAGAACGAGGCATACAAGACCTTGTTCGAATAGTGCCGTAAACAACGAAACACATATCGGCTATTCCCTAAATATTTGCCATACAAAGATACTACAACTAACATATTCCTACTTCACGCTCAATCGTTTCATCAAAAATTCGCTTTATCTCCGTTCAAACAGTACAACACCTACTCAGAAGGCTCTCTGTGCCATTCACTTCTAACTTGCACGCTTTGCAACTTTCCGGATATTAAGACCGCTTCTTTCCTAAACCTCTTTCACGTCAAAGATATTTAAGAGCAATTTTAATGACTCCCCCTATTCCTTCATATAACATTTTTCAAATGCAGACCTTCTCAAAATACACCCTTTCACCAAGGCTAATCTTTAAACATCTCTATATATCTCCACATTTCTCAACATTTCAATTCCACAACTTCTATCTCTGAAATTCAACATTAATCATCCTTTGCATTTACACCCCAATGCCAATATGACTCGACCGTCTCCAGTCTTCCACCAAACATATTAATATTCATTGCTCTGTCTGCACAGTTTCCATTTACCCTCATAACCCCTTTCTCTCCTTATAGTCACCCTCAAACTCTTACTGGTATTTCTTAAGTTTCTATTAATTATCCCCAATCAGTATTGTGTCATCTGCTAACATTAACAACTCCGACCTAGTCGCAAACCATTTTCTTATTGAACAACTTTATTCGGATATCTAATTAGTTTTTTTTTTTTTTAACTTTCTGCATCAGTCTACCAATAAAGATATCAAACCTCCACTGATATATCAAACATCGTTGTTTCCGATCAACCTTTACTCCAAGCCAGTCTCTTTCGTCTGCATTCTTCAAAACACTTCTTCCATCATAAAAACATTTACTTGCTTTCAACAACTCCTATACCACACACATCCTCAATGTCCTCCACATTGCCTCTATTTATTCTATAATAAACTTTCTCTAGATGCATGTACGCTATATACAGCTTTTTCCTTCAGTTTCATAACTCTCACACAACAAAAATTCCTCAATTAAACCCACAGCATTCCTCTTCTTATGTCTTCCTTTCTCACTAACAATGTTACCATGCAGTTTCCAGGTGTACCAAGTAAGGTTGTGCCTTTATCACCACCTTTATACAATAGGGCAATCCTCCCCAATTCAACCAGAACTACTCCCTCATCCAGACACACCTTAGAAACTTAGATGTCTCTTCAATCGCAATATCACCTTAGCATCGAAGCATCTCACTTGTAAGTCCATCAACTCCCGGAGTCATTCAATTCTTCAACCTTTAATAGCTCACAGCATTTTCACATTTATACTGATCTTCCCACTGAGTATCATTCAATTCTGCTTCTCTTCTATCCACCATGTACACCAGTTCTTCAAAATGCTCACTCCATCGACCCTGGACTAAAGTCACCTACGATAGCTTCATTTATTCTGAGATCTAATTATTCATTCACCCTTCTCTCCTCCGAACACACTGCATCTGTATAATGTATCATACACATACATCCATTATATACATACATATATATATATATATATATATATATATATATATATATATATATATATATATATATATATATATTTCATATATATATACATGTATATATATATGTACACGAGAGAATGAAAGAATGGTAAGAGAGAGAGAGAGAGAGCAGTGATGAGGACAAGAGAAAATAAACAACAGTGTATCTCCCATCACAAAGATTATGTAAACAATAGCCAGAACCACCAACTGTGTTGAAGACCTAATTAAATAAATTAACGCCCACAAAAGAAAGGGATCAATTATTACGGTTACCAAAAATAATAGAATAAAAAATGAGAAAATATAATAGAAAACCCTAAAAGAGGTATAAAACGAAATATTTTAGAATGTTTCCATAACGTGAAAGGGGTTTCTGCTGGCTACCACAGTGGCAAGCGTGCAAGAGCACGCGCATAAGTCGTACATGAATTTATGCATTTTGTTTGTGATGTGAATTGATGGGCCTGGTAGCATCTTCATATTTGGGAAGGGACTGGAGGTTCAGACGCATATTCCGCCAGCTTCATTATCATCTGATAAATGTATTTACCAGCTCTGAATATGTATGTATGTATGCGTTTATGTACGTATGCATATACTGTATGCATATATATATGTGTGTGTGCCATATATTGTGCCACACACACACACATATATGTGTGTGTGTGTGTGTGTGTGTGTGTGTGTGTAATACATTATACAGGAAATACTGAGTAAAGATAATATGTATAATCAGACCTCCGAACTAAGGGGCCAGTTGCCCTGATGAGTCTTCTCCAACTATTCCTACCGAATGAATCTTCATCCACTACAACCTTCCTCTCCAAATCCTCCTTTACTTTATCACTCAATCTAATGCTATGCCTCCCTCTTCACGTCAGCGTCATGCGTATGGTGAGTTTGATGTTCTACTGATGAGCAAACATTGTAGGTGTGAATGCCGAGGAAGTTTCCTGCACAGGGGTTCATCCAATGTTCATCATTTTGATCATAAATGTAGCACTGTTAACAGTCTTGATCTTAACTGGTACCGTCCCTGCTTGAGGAAATTGTGCGCGCGAGTGTGTGTGCATTATATATATATATATGTATATATATATATATATATATATATATATATATATATATATATATATATATATATATATACATACATATATTTATATATAATCATAATCACCAATTTCCCTCAAGGAATATCATAACTACTCTAAGCCCGAGTCCTTTACAATACTTATACGGTTTTATGCCGACAACCTCTATCTTTCGGGGCAATCACCAATACGGGAACTACCGTTGCATTCGAGAGATCATCGATTCATTCAACAAACTCCTGCCAATAATTATCAGTCCTGCAACTTCTGCAACCAATTATTCATGTTATCCGTGGTAACATGTAAACTTACGGCACAGTTTGTGAGACTGGGGATTCATATCATATGCTACAATGAAATAGTTCATCGTCAAGGTTTTCCTCTAAATTTAACTAGGAAATATAACAGAATTAAGGAAGCAAGAGCAAACTGCACGAGATATCAGCGTCTGAAGACGAGGGCTTTAAAAGAAATGAAGAGTTCAAAGGCATCGGTTGCTTTAAGCCCGATTCTTTGTGGCGCCCTTTGTTTCTCTTCGTTCCTTCATTCTCCTCCTTTTTCGAGAGAGAGAGAGAGAGAGAGAGAGAGAGAGAGAGAGAGAGAGAGAGAGAGAGACAAATTCTACAACGAGGCAACAGGTCTCCCTCTCTGACACCTACGGACATGCGATCACACGCGAAAGAGATGTGCACAAAGACAAAAAATTGTGGACAGCATTAAGATACCACAGTCAAAAGCATAGCTCTTATTAATTTCACGTAAATAAAAATGCTGTTGTATTTCAAAGATACAAAAAGGAAAAAATATATATATAACCAGACCTCAGCTGTCACACGTTCCCTCTCTCTCTCTCTCTCTCTTCTCTTTTCTCCCTTTTGGAACCCGCACTATTTTGCTATTCAGAAGCCTACTACACAGGAAAGGAGGGCGAAGCGGAGGAGTACAAAAGACGCTGTGTATGAGAGGATGCATTATGTATACGATACATCGCACTGCTGCATATCACAAGACAGTTCCCGCCATGTATTCAGATCAGCCGGAGCTGCAGAGATCCATTTATGCAATATGCCAGCGTACGCAGACGTACCCTCTTGCAATAACTCGATGGTTCTGCAAGATGAACATCAAAAATTGCATCTACTGCACCGACAGTCGGGTAAAGTGAGTGTTTAAAAGAATAACAACAATGTTCGAAATAGCTTTCTTATTATAAAAGCATACAACGAGAACTATTGGAAATTCGACACCTAAAAAATGGAAAGTGTATATACACTAAAAAAATGCGCTCTAGTTAACTTGAGCACAACGGCTAGTCGATTGTAGTGAGTAGCAGCTAGGGAAAAAGCGAGTATGGGGTTATATATATATATATATATATATATATATATATATATATATATATATATATATATATATATATATATATATATATATATATATATATATATATATATATATACGTATGTGTAAATAAAGGCAATTGCCAGGAAGGAAAAGTGAAACAACGAAGTGGTTGCTAGGCCTTTAGACACAAGGACCTTTACTGGTAGACCTTCGTGGCAACTGCATTTATTTATACACATTCATCACGTTCCATATTTTCGTGAATCAGTTATACATATACGTAAGTGTGTTTGTGTGTGAATAGGAGGGGCTAACCATAAGCCTCACGGCGGTAACCCTACATCAAAGAAACCATCGTGAAGGAAGCATAAACCACTGAGGCAAAGCTATCATTTAACGGTAATATTCCCCCTCTAAAAATAAATTGGGTACAAGTGGCCAATTTATTAAGCCTTGAGCAGCGTTCTGACGCCTCTTTCGGATGAAGAGCATAATTTATGAAGTGCTGCAGGCTGTAAAGAATTTATGCTCATTTATCACGGGACATTTCTAATTTGCCTTGTTATCAAGGTGATTTGTTCATCGCTGTTTTGATAACATGGAAGGATCCTCTCTCTCTCTCTCTCTCTCTCTCTCTCTCTCTCTCTCTCTCTCTCTCGCACACTTTCTGTTTATTATTGATGAGCATAGCTTGGCAGTGTGAGGGGAGAGTCTATAAATTGAAAAATATCTGGTTGAAAATGCAATTAAATTTTTTGTAGTATAAGTCAATTATGGCCTGCTCTCACACTATCTTTTATCAAGGGATGATTATAATAATATTAGTGATAAAACTGAATTAAAAGATAAAATGAAGTATATAAGAATTACAGTCAATTCTCTAGCAAAAAAATAATTACATGCTCAATATCAGCTTGTACTTTTCCTATAAATACTGTTACTTCAATTCGTATTAAATTTTCTTCAGAAAATTTTATTCATACTCTCAATATACAACTTTCATTCGAGAACGACACAAATCTCTCCATAAACTTTACTCCTAATTATACTTTCAACAAACAGTTTTCTTTCGAAGAATGAATACGTATTATCTCGAAGTCAAACATTGTCGATTTTTATATCAATTTTTTTCTCGTTCACCCGTACATCAGAAACGTCTCGTATTTTGAGTCCCTTCGAATCTTTAGACATAATTAATCTCTCTCTCTCTCTCAAGATGAGACATAGAGATAAGCCTTTATCCTAACTCTACATGCATATATTATGTGTTCCTGACCCATCTATCTCCTTGTTTTTCTTTCACTTCTCTTTTCTTTACGTACTCCATCTTCCGTGACCTAAGTGACAAAAGAATCCATATTTCTTTTCTTCACTTCCTCTCCCTGTTCTCGTTATCTTTCCGGAAGCGATACTTCTCTCGTTCCCATATTTCTATTGCCTCCGTATTTTGATTGCAAACCTTCATTTGCATATCTCAAGTTGACTTGATTCCTGGGACATTATTGGCCGACTGGAATTATCTAGCATTGCAAAAGCATACGCAAGTTACAACAAACTAAAACAATATGAAGTCTCGTGACAACTTCCAATATTTTACAGCAGTTTCTGTATCGAGTAGCCAAGCTACCTGCAAATCGAAGACATGTTTGCTTGTTAAAAGGCGGCGCCACACGTGCACGAACAAGTGCGCCTTAAAATTAGCCATCAGTACTGGCTACTTACCGTAAAACGTTTCGTGGCCAGATGCTTAGAGATGAAAGATACCATGATCGTCTGAGACCACATTTAAATTCTTACTAACATAAACATGAAGACTGAAAAACAAATGAACAATTACAAAGCAAACTGATCAGTCCCATATTGAAGCTCCAACCTCTATGTGATATCAATGATCCCGTAGCGAATATAATTTCTTCTTGAAAAGGAGTCGAACAAAAAATTTTTTTCTTCTATTGGATTTTCCGCAGGCAGATTTTGCATCCAAAATAGATTTTACTCCTCCAAACTTAGACTTTTCCTTATTATTCAATAAACTTGTCAGTAAGAATAATATCGTCGTTTAAATGTAAAGTCCTACCACCAAAAACTGTATGGCAAGCAACATATGACGCTGGTTTTCTGCTTATGATAAGTTACATAAAATTTGTTCATTCCTGAGTTACCGACGGTTATCTCATTTTCGTTAAATGGATCGATTTTACTACAAAAATCTAACTTACTGGTTCTATTCTTTGATCTTGAGAGAGTTACAACACTTTTTAAAATACTGTTCTGCACCTGAGGTAATTGTCCACAAAGAAGAGCGCCTATATCAAACCTCCGTAAGATACTGTTACTTGGCTGATTCCCCTGTGTCCCTAAACTTCAAAAGAACTTAAGCAATGGTGCACCCAGGAGCCGAGAAAAAATGATCCCCGTAACATATTTCATAATCAAAAGGACCCTGGCTTTCTGTCATTCGGTAAAATACAATTATATCCTTGCTGCATCAAGGTAATTACGACCGGAAAATGTAATTTAGCCAGTGACTATAAACTCGTTTACATAATCATTTATGAAATACTGAATATAGCTAGAACCCTATCTTTTAATTTGACATAATAAGTTTTAATCATTCTGCAATTTGTTAGTGATAATAACTGGCTACCTAATTAACATGAAGTACATTTTGCATGCTGATTAGCTAATTTGCAAAATTAAGGCCCGCAGCGAAGGCAAGAGTAATATTCAGATCAAAATAGAAACTGTGCTACCTTGACGCTACAAATTCAAGAATTCAATAATTCCACGCCCGGTGAACTGAAATACCTTTACTGGAGAATTGGAAATTTTTAATAAATAATGTATCATTAATATTTAATTGGAAATTTTTTATCAATAATAATGTATTATTAATATTTCAAAGCAATTTACAGAAACCACTTAGATTGTAGACTCTCATAGGCTAGCCGGAAAGATTTGCTCTCAAGTTAGAGGTGATAACCGGATAAAGGCTTTGATCAAGAATATGAGGAGCAGTTAGGTAGAATATATATATATATATATATATATATAGATATATATATATATATATATATATATATATATATATATATATATATATATATCATACACATGTATATATATGCGTGTGTGTGTATGTGTTTATATGTGTATTTATGTGTGTGTGGTAACAGGCAAAATGGACATGAACTTACACAGCATATTCCCACCTCAGAAAATACTAATATATTGGGAAAAAGAAAAAGAAACATAGCAAAGGATTCTGTACAAATGAAAAAAATACATTAAATATTAAGAACTGAATATCTACATAATTAAGAGACAAATCAATAAACTGACAAGAATAAGATAAAAGCAAAACAATAGATAAATGAGAGTGCAATTCACTGCACCGTAAAGCGAGTATACGAAAACCCACAAGTCACGGAGCGGAGGCTATGGGCCAGACCAAAACTTGAGAATAATGGTTATATGTTGATCACACATCGTCAGGTCATTCAGAGTTATCAACAGTGGGACGATATATTAACTAAAGAAATGCACATACGAAAGACGGTTAAGCTGAGCGAATACACACAACATTCGACACTTCTGGTATTAAATGAAAATAACATGACCACTGAAGAGACCACTATCGCTTCGATGTGGCCATTATACATATTCCACTCGTTTTAACATCAGCATTACTAGGCACACAAATAAACATAGGCAAATTAAACACAAATCTCAACCAATGTCAAATTCCAAAATATAATATTCAGATCTCAAAAGAAAACCTCAAAAAATCGACATTGTCATCTGATCTCATAAAAAAAATTCAGAGTTCCCATTCAATGTTCTCTTGTTCTAGAGAAAGAACTCCAAATCTTAAATTCCTATGCGAGCAAAAAAAGGCTTAAAATTCCTTTCCCATCTCAAAAAAAATTGTTCAAATTTCATTCTGATCTCACAAGAAAAAAAAAAACCCTTCCAGTTTCCACATAATAAAAAATCCTCAAACTCTCTTACAATCTCAAAAAAAAAGAAAAAACTCGTCAAGCACTTAGCTTTCATCAGTGTCTGAGGGAACGACGTTAATTGTAATCAGCGAGAGGCCCTAATAAGACAGGCCGTTTCATTGCTCTAATTACCATATTCATGCAATAGAGCCGCCTGGGCACTGGCTCTCATTACGAGTAAATGTCGCTGAATATTGCTTCTCATTACGCATAAATGCTGCAGTATTATCAATGGACCCACTTAAAAGCGATTCACTGCAGGCATAACGTGTGCCTGTCATACGACCAATAAACAGTGTCTAGACGTTATGCATCTGTAAACGTCATGTGCTCAGTGTTCAATCTTATACGCTTGGCTATTACACTGACGTTACAAAATCGCTAAACTTACTCAATATCTGCAAAGTTACAACTACAAAATCCTTTGCTGTTGAGGAAGAATGAGTAGGACTATCTCCCAATGCGCAGCAAATGTCAACAGAATGATTCCATACGCAAAAATTAAATAATGCGACATCTTAAAAAAAGCCAGTGAATCTGCAATCATTTTCATGAGCCATATGGCCAAATCCCATGAAATTTCAGGTTTTAGCCAAGAACATCCAGTCCTTATGTGTTCTTTTCGTTAGTTCCATCTTATCTTTTTTAATTTCCTGTAAAAGAAAACTATTGTGCCGGCTTTGTCGGTCCGTCAGCACTCTTTTCTGTCCGCCCTCAGATCTTAAAAACTACTAAGGCTAAAGGGCTGCAAATTGATATGTTGATCATCCACCCTCCAATCATCAAACATAACAAATTGCAGCCCTCTAGCCTCAGCAGTTTTTATTTTATTTAAGGTTAAAGTTAGCCATAAGGATAGGCCACCACCGAGCGGTGATTAAAGTTTCATGGGTCGCGGCTCATACAGCATTATACCGAGACCACCGAAAGATAGATCTATTTTCGGTGGCCTTGATTATACGCTGTAGCGGCTGTACAGAAAACTCGATTGCGCCCAAGAAACTTCGGCGCATCTTTTAATTGTTTTTAACTGATTTCACAACTGCTGGCTAACCTTCTATCTTACAAAATCATTTATCGAATTATAAATAATTATAGCATACAACGAATGATATTCAAAACATAGACATTGCCAGTAATACTGATGCTTCCATTTTCATTCATCTGCTGCTACTCATCTTCACAGTCAAGACTATTTTCTCCCTAGTAGAGTTCCTCCATATTACGAAATCCTTCCCTTCCATTATTTTAGGGCTACGTTTTGGCAGTTCTAGAAAAAAACATCTGAACGAACTTTGGTGACATTTCACTCTATATCACCTGCATTTCTGCAATTTACAATTTGGAGTAGGTCACGTAACATGGTGGCCGTAATGGATTTTACAGAACACTGAAAGCTGCAAAATCGGATTTTTCAAGAAATAAGTCTCTATTCCATTTTATTTTGCAAGAAAAATGCAGTTCAGGGCTCACACTTAACAATGCAAAGGCTTATGGTGTAGGCAATCCCCTAATGTCTTTATCTCAGGGCAGCCCGAGAGAGAGAGAGAGAGAGAGAGAGAGAGAGAGAGAGAGAGAGAGAGAGAGAGAGAGAGAGAGAGAGAGAGAGAGAGAGAGAGATGAAGGGCTTAATCCCAAAGAAAGTGACAGACCGGTCTCTGCAAGGAATTTTGAGTCATCTGCTTTTTATTCAAGACTTTAGTAACAATGCCATATTTTTCTGAACTATTTCTCGATTGTTATTTATATATATATATATATATATATATATATATATATATATATATATATATATATATATATATATATATATATATATATATATATATATATATTCATCTATGTTTTTGTTTTGTGTTTTTATACATTTTCAACTTATTACATTAATTTTCTCTCCGCTTGTTTCTCTCTTTTTCGGATCTGAACATTCTATTTGAATGCTTAGCAGTCTAATGGCCTTTTAATCATGATCCATATGTATGCGCATACATTTTTAGTAAGTATATTGAAATGTGAACAAATTTTTTTTTAGTAATAATAAAGAAATGTGAACAAATTTTGAGTAATAATAACGAAATGTGAACAAATTTTGAGTAATAATAATGAATGTGCATAAATTTTGAATAATATGCACATATTTTGAATAATAATGTTAATTATAACAATAACAATAAAAAACACAAGTCTTCCAAGCAAAGGGAAATGCTTGTAAAAAGACTGTAGAAAAAAATGATAAACAGGAAACAAAAGAACATTCACATGTGACCTGAATTACTACCAAATAACACTGAATGTAGAGCCCATGGCGGTATACAATGCAGACTGATAACCAATATCTGTTCCACAAAAACTGAAAAGAAATAAAAAATGATCTAGAGAGTTCGATTAATAATACTCGAAGTATTTTTACGTAAATCCACTTTCAAATCTCAAAATATGCTGACGTAATACGTCACAAAAGAAGACAAAAAGTGAGCATTACGTGACAAGCTTGTAGAGAGAGAGAGAGAGAGAGAGAGAGAGAGAGAGAGAGAGAGAGAGAGAGAGAGAGAGAGAGAGAGAGAGAGAGAGGAATAAATATGAAAGTTGTCAAGATCAAAATAGAGATCGAGACTGAAAAACTTACCAAAAATATATATATTCACAGTATCACAGTGTTCACAGAGAGAGAGAGAGAGAGAGAGAGAGAGAGAGAGAGAGAGAGAGAGAGAGAGATATAAAACTTTCAAAAGAACATTCGACCTAAAAAGGAAAGAATGAATTTAAAAACTCACCACTGAATTAGACAAACTCGCTGAGAGAGAGAGAGAGAGAGAGAGAGAGAGAGAGAGAGAGAGAGAGAGAGAGAGAGAGAGAGAGAGAGAGAGAGTTAAAAACTCATCAAAAGAACGGTAGATAAAAGGTGATTCAAAGAGTCCAACAATTTTCATTTCCGCATCAAGAGCACATTCAGACCTTGCTCTGATTTCACATTTCAATACGGTGACCCCCCCCACAAAAAAAAAAAAATCTATGCTGAGGAAAATCAATATAACAAAACTTCGGGCCACTGACTCTATGCTTTGTTCGGGGAAACTCGTGGAAATTACAACGGTCACAGATGTCAATTAAAAATGAATGAAACAATTAAGTTTTGAAAGGTATGAAAAACGAAGAGGCATTCCCTAACTGAGTAGTCTTATTTCCTAAGACAAATTATGTATATATGTATGTGTGTATACATGTACGTATATATATTTGCTATATATATATGTATGTATATGTGTATGTATATAACTATATATATATATATATATATATATATATATATATATATATATATATATATATATATATATATATATATAAGAATGTGTATGAGCCCTAGTCAGTATGGCACCTCATGCTAAGGATTCCTAGATAGTGACTGTCCTCATATTAATCACTTTATAGCTTCAATTAGACACTGAGAATTAAATCAAGAGCATATTCGAGCTGCGCCGTGAGAAAGTCACCCAACAACAAAGGAACGTTTGATTTCGTAAATTACAAGTAGAAAGAGCACCGAAGTTTCTTGGGCGCAATCCAGTTTTCTGTACAGCCGCTACAGTGTATAATCAAGGCCACCGCAAACAGATCTATTTTTCGGTGGTCTCCGTATAATGCTGTATGAGCCGCGGCCCAAGAAGCTTTAACCACGGCCTGGTGGTGGCCTATCCTATATCGTTGCCAGAGGCATGATAATGGCTAACTTTAACCTTAAATAAAATAAAAACTACCGAGGCCAGAGGGCTGCAATTTGGTATGTTTGATGATTGGAGGGTGGATGATCAGCATACCAATTATCAGACCTCTAGCCTCAGTAGTTTTTAAGATCTGAGGGCGGACAGAAAAAGTGCGGACAGAATAAAGTGCGGACGTACAGACAAAGCCGGCACAATAGTTTTCTTTTACAGAAAACTAAAAACGAATGAAAAGTCACTGTCCATCATTGTTTCTACACCAGGCAACGGTTCGTAACCTGCCGGGACGAAGCACTTGTCAATTATAATTCCCCATGGGCGCAATTCATTCCAGATGTATTGTGAATTCGATATTAAACGGAATATTTGTAGCTTGATAAATGTAAATGAATAAAAGCCAAGTGACTGTAAGTGACAAATATTCATATATATATATATATATATATATATATATATATATATATATATATATATATATATATATATATATATATATATATATATATATATATATATATATATATATATCGTTTAATAACCATTTCATTATACCTAGGGAAGAAATTTCAACCGAAGGGAATAATAATTGAATGCAGAGGAATATGCACTTATTTTAACTTTAATTCCCTTTGGTATACTGAACTGGATATTAAACATATTTTTTGTTTAATATTTGTCAATATAAAAAAAAAAGTTACGCGTGTACAAGTGGCAAAAATTCAGATAGATATATAGACAGATAGATATCTGTCTGTGTGCGAACGAGACTGTAATTATCTGACCAAATCAGCACTTCGCTACTGAAAAATGCTGCCAATGTTACAGCATGAGCAAGACAGTCTCAATTTCCAGCACCTCGCAATCACGTCCTTACAACAAACAATAAGGGCAATTGTCTCTCCGGTCAACTTTCACGATGACTTCCATATCTGGCCAACTTGCGGAGTCATGAAGGCATTCACGCCCACACACGTGTGCATGGACACACACACACCCACACGCACAACACACACACACACACATACGCGGCCGGCCAAATGACGCTCTCTCACATGTTTCCTCCACAAACAGCTACTTAGTGCCTTACGAAATAATCTCGCCGATATCAGCAGATGTGAATTACAAAATCTGATAAAGGGCTTCTCGTAAAAGTTGGGGGATTACTTTAGGGGAGGGGGGGAAGGGTGGTGGGCTGGTGCAGGAGGGTGATTCTTTCTCTTCAGATCACGAACACAGTCATGCACTAACAAATCAACACCCTTTCTCTTCCTACACTAAGAGATTTTTGTTACCATAATGGTGGCGACTCTACGTGACATACGGACAATGCAGATGCTAATAATGATACTGATGATAATGATAACACCTATCCTAAGAATTGAGATAACCAGCACAAATAAAAGTATATGACTGCAGTATAAAAAAGGTTGTCTTTTACAAGCTAAATATTACGACAGATTCCAAAGCAATCTTATGCATTTCACAGGTGCAAATGATATCATTTCCAAATTTAACGAAGGGTTTGGTCAGTCACATGACCAAATAAGCAAAGACCTGCGTGACAGTTTTAAAAAATCAATATAGTTATTAACCTTATTATTATTATAAAGTTTCAACTTTGTGTGGCGTGAAGTAAAAAAAATGATAAAAAAAAGTCTAAATACCATAAACAAAAGAAGACTGTTGCTTAATATCGTAAATAACACGGAACCTAAAGATGATAACGATAACGACAATAGTAGTATGATTTATCATTATTGCTGTGGTTGATGTCTAAGCTCCTATTATTGCTATTATTGACCCTTAATAAAGCGCCCGAACAAACGGACCAAACAACCTTCCCCCCTCAACCCCACCCCCGCTAAAAAAGCGCGGGGGGAGGGGGGGGCACTTCAAATGAAATGAAAAGGTGGCCTTCATTAGGGTGAAGAGATTTTACCAATGTCCTTCCCACCCTTCACGAAATTCACCCGAAAGCATTTTAATTGGTCTAAGTTCGTAATCAACGGTGGATAGTTCATTAGCGATTACCAAAAGATTTCTTTATTTTTCGGTTAAGCAAGCTAATGTCCATTTAAATTCACCAAGTCAAGGTAAACATACGTGGGTAATTATATTTTGTAAATTAGGTTTTCTTATTTAATTAAGATATACATGCGCTATCTAGCGAATAATCACTTATTTATTCCTTTATTCAGGTAAATACCCACTTAACCATATATGTATTATATGATATATATATGTGTGTGTGTGTTTGAAAGAGAGAGAGAGAGAGAGAGAGAGAGAGAGAGAGAGAGAGAGAGAGAGAGAGAGAGAAACATACGCTGAAAAGCACACAAAAAATCACGAATTTTGTACGTTCTTATTCAATTTGGTAATATATGCTCACAGAGCCACAACATTTACGGCCGTACATCGTTAATCCATTCGTAGGCTGTCATTCCTCCCACAGACAAGTACGTGCATTGAACCCTATGATACACCCATACAGAAAATAAACATACAGGAAATACACTATATGTTAATTAAATCGATACAGCTGAGCAAACATAAACGTAAATAAACGCTCTTGAAATAAGGGACGGGAGCATTTACATAAAAGCCTAAGTAAATCACTAATCCTAATGCTGCGTAAGTTATTAATCTATTTACAGACGCAAAGGATGGAAAACTCTTCCGGTTTTCTGTGGCTCAAGAAAAAAAAAAGTTGGAAGAATACATTCTGAAGTAGCAAGGTCAGTCTTTTAGAGAGAGTTCCCCTTTATCATAAAATCCAAGAAGGTTGATAGAGAGAGAGAGAGAGAGAGAGAGAGAGAGAGAGAGAGAGAGAGAGAGAGAGAGAGAGAGCTGGAAAATTATGTGAACTATAGCGGAAAGGCCAACAAAGGCCACATCCGATGACCCTTTCTCTCGACTAACTTGAAAGATTTCTTCTCTTGGTCATTTCTTAGGCTTAGGAGACACGCCACTACAAGGCGGATCATCATGCTGAATCCAGAAAATTAACCCAGCATCAGTGACAGGGGGTAACCCTAATCACCAAGAAACATGCTGATGGCCCATGTACGCTACCAAGCTCCTTTATTCTGTGTGTGTGTGTGTGTGTGTGTGTGTGTGTGTATGTATGTATGTATGTATGTATGTATATATATGTATATATATATATATATATATATATATATATATATATATATATATATATATATATATATATATATATATATATATATATATATATATATATATATATATATATATATATATATATATATATATATATATATATATATATATATATATATATATATATACATAGTGTGCGCGTGTTCTGCCTGAGAAGGGAGGCTCTCGAGAGAGAAACTTAAGTCACTGACATATTCATACTGGAACTCCTTAATACTGAAGGAATCTCCAGCACAGAAAAATTCCACATTTGCCACTTTATGCATCTCGATAGAAGGATCACCAGCAGCACGTCGAACTACATTATATCATCCACCTTTGTCTTGCCCTTACTCTCATGCTTTCTGGATACTGAGGCCCTTCCTTTCCAACACCTTTACCAACTCATCTATCCAACATTTTCCAGCCATTTCTCTTCACCATCCTCCTAACACTTCTGATGGATATACCATCTTCACCAACCTATGATCAACCATTCTTTCCACATGACCAAGCCATCTCAGAACACTTATCCATCCTCTCACTTAGACTAACCTTTTCACCATTCATATCTATCCACACTTCTCACCCTTTCTTCAGACACCACATATACCACCAAAAAAAAAAAATCTCGAAAGATTCTGCATTTTTTCTTTCATTTACATGAAACAACCATATTTCACTTCCATGAAGGACAGTTGGCTCCACAGTTTCTTCATACAAACCCTCTAGTTTCCATAGGTACTCACAGGCTCTTCTTCCCAATCTATGCAGACACCCTTTTACCCTCCTTGCTCCACTTATTCCGTGACTCATTTCTTCTTTAATATACCATAATTCATTACATTTACTCTTAAATGCTACACGAACCAACTACTTCCATTTTCCACTGTAAACAGAACTTTCAATGCTCAGTCTTCTTGGTTTCTATTTACCGCAAAAGACTTGGGCTTGCTCGCATTTACTTTCTCTTCTTGCAAACGCTTCAAAAACCTTTCTTTGGTTTTTGCAGTTTCTCTTCACTATTCCCCATTTAACGCTGGATCATCTGCATACATAATCTATTCCACAATCCAATCTCTTTTCACCAACATCTACTACCCTTTCTCTGAATTCTCACCATCCATAAAAATATAAATAAAAGGCTTCTTTTTACAAAAACCATTCACTTTTCAGTCTACATACCATAAGATAAACTTTTCATATACAATAAAAACTTCTAATCCCTCTCAGTAACTGATTCTCAACACCAAACATGCTCAACCCCGTCCACAGTCCATGTAGCGTCCCATACAGCTTTCTCCCTTTACTATCAAACTTCTCACATAGCTGTTTCTTAACAACTTCTCCATCAACAGAATCCTCTTCTTGTCTAAACCCGCTCTCAGTTTCCCATATCTATTCTTCTGTCAACTGCCCTACTTTCCCAATAAAAAAAAAACTCATATATGCATACTCATATGCATTTTTACTTGTGCCTTTTATTTTTGTACGGACATTTAAGTTGATCTCTCGTGACTACATTTTTCTTGTCATACATAAGCATTCTATTCTGTGCAATCATTTTTAGTGAATAAAACAACTTTCAGTCTTCTTTCATAAGAATTACTCGCACATAATGAACATTAATATTACATAATCCAGGTTGTTACAAAGCTGAAGACTAGACGACAGCTTCAGGTCTCCTCTCATATTGATAGTATCGTAGAATTACGATACACGTAACAGGTAGTCCTAATAATTAATGGCATAATTCTTCAATATTGGAATAAGTAGTACACAAATAAAAAAATAACTATAAAATACCCGTTTTTCTTAAAAGTAATTATTACTAAATCCGTGACGTGCAAAAGTTCAAATTTCAAATGAAGTGCAAAACTGCACAATAGACAGACGAACTAAACTTCGAAATTTATTGCACACAGACAACATTGATAATTCAAATCTGATGAAAGGATAGCTCAACATATATAATATTGTTAATTTTAAACAATCATTCCATACTTTGCCACTATTCTCATCTCATCAAAAATGAAAGAAGTAAACACAAATTAAATCACCAAAAGAACCATAAAAAATACTGGTAAACGATCACAAACAACGAGTACCTCCGTTGATGTCATAGCTATATGAGCTCATTATTTGTATCAATCTAAAGTGATTAGTTTCCGGAGTCCATAAGAAATTTTACAGGTTAAAAAGAGATATAACCGCAACAGCCATTTCAAGCTGAACACAACACCAAAAGATTCTTCAATTGTGGGATCAAAGTTACATGTAATTCCATTAACAAAGTCATAGTACTTGACGATAACACCCAATGATTCCAATCCAAACAGTTTGTTGCCATCCTCCGCATATCAACGATTCCAAACCTTGGAGCCGGGGCCGACAATCGCAGCAGGACTGAACACGGTTCGATAGACGCTTTCCTCTTACCTCCTTTTCTGATTTTCCCTAAAAGCTTACTTATTCTCTTTTCTAAAGAGACTGGGAATTTCATTCACCTATATTTGATTAACTTCCAAAAGAAAGAGACCTAGATACCGGAAATATGGACAAAAACGCCAGACAGAATATTTCTCTGCAGATTCTTATATAAACTCGGATCGGGGCGGCCCGAACCATAGAATTACCATATCAAATGCTGAAACGCGTCAGTAGTGGGAACTAGTGTCGGGAAAATAAATGTCTTGAGTTCGCTGTCAGACTGAATAAACAACGAATATATAAAGGAAGATTTCTTAGAACCTAATTGTTACATTACGTCGCCAAAATGTGAAGTAATGGTCAGTAAGGTTTTGGTTTCATGTTCCTGGGTTAAGCCTGCAACACCAAGAACTTGCTTGCAACAAAAATAAAAGGTTCCTTCTTCCCTACAAGTTCTTGCAACAAAAATAAAAGGTTTCTTCTTCCCTCAAGTTATAAGCTAATCTCTCCCATAACCTAATCCTCTGTTGACAATTTTAAGATCCACCTCTGATAAAATTTTAGTAAACACTCAAACGTAACTTTTTACGTAATTATATTAAGAAGCAAACAACCCGAAGAAATGCATAACCTACTTCCAACTTCGTTGGCAAAGGTAACAAGCTAACAATGTAAAAGATAAAACTCCTACCAGTTCCTTCTCGCTTCCTTGAGAGAAATGGAGAAGCAGAAGTTGGAAACGAGCTAATGTGGACAACAGGCACTTAAGTGCCTCCAACAATGCCAAGGGGAAATTATCCTTGGTCCATAAATCGGACGTAAAGGGGAATCGCTTCAAAAACTCCGGGACTTTGTTAAAGGTCCGGCTAGAGGAAGGAGATTCATGGGGAACGTTTAAACGGGGAAGAGAGCGAAAATTCCTGGGAAGAGGGACGTCGGGACGATAACCTTAAATCGTCCGGAGATTTAGTAGAGCAGCCATCAATCAGCTCCCATAAGCTTTTTTGGAAAACGGATGATCCTTGCCTAGACTGTTCCATACTTATTATTATTATTATTATTATTATTATTATTATTATTATTATTATTCCATGTGGGCAATAATTCCTAAGGAACCTGCCTAAAGGATCGTTAACTGACGGAATGATCAATACTTTACTGGCCTCCGCATCAAACCCAAAAACCTTAAGTTTGAATTCTCACTAGAGTAAACACACTTGTATAATTCTCCTTGGGTTCAAGTTATTTCCAAAGTAAAGTGAATTCGATCTTAAGAGGTATTTCTGGCTTAATATTCGTGACTATGAAAAGTCACGTGTGTGCTAGTAACAAAACTAATAGTATATATTTCAGAAAATATGGCTGCTACAAATTTTAAAGGACACCTGCATTTCATAGCTTCAATGCTTTAAGATGTGATCGAATTTATGGAGTCAGATGGAAGTAGGTCGAGAGACTCGAGGTAAAATCTTTGTGTTCAACAAATAGTTTGATTCCTCAGCAATGTTGCCGGTCAGGTGATCTTCCGAAGTGTTATGTATATTCGTGAGTACGTGCGTTAATTTGATCTAGATTACGCCAAAATCTGCCCTAAAAGTGAGTTTGATCGTTCATTAACGTAATAGAACTGCAGTTATCTAGACGTAGCTTTGGAGAGGATCCAGGCTTTGAATCAGCAGATAAGATGTCTGTGGACAGATGTCGGTGGACAGTGGACTGGTTCGAATAACATGTGGTAGACTGCTTTTGACATGACTAATTATTGATTTGGGGAGTATGTGTGAGTTTGGATATTTTCAGGCTATTAGCCATAGTGAGACTTCTTTAATCAGAAGTGTTTTGCAGTTCAGAGTTTAGTTATCTAACTCGATATTTCATTTATTATGCATTTTAATCTTTGCTTTGTTTTATTCGTTTCTTGTTGGGTTATTTGAATAATAAACCTATTTTTGTAGAAACTATTGCGTTTCTTTAAATGGTCCATTTAGTTGATTTGGTGAGAATGAGTGAGATTCGTGGGTGAACTTCGAAAACGATGAGGAGAGAGAGAGAGAGGCGATACACAGAGAGAGAGAGAGAGGTGATACACGGTGAGAGAGAGAGAGAGAGAGAGAGAGAGAGAGAGAGAGAGAGAGAGAGAGAGAGAGAGAGAGAGAGAAAATAGATGTAAGTGTTATCGTGAGCGAACGTTCATACGCCTTTTCACGAATAAAGATCGTTGGAGCACGTTACGTACACTTTCAAAAAGGTGTTAATTCTGTCCTCGTTACATATATGCATATGTATATGTATATATATGTGTGTGTGTGTGTGTGAGAGAGAGAGAGAGAGAGAGAGTCCTCATCTTGTAGACGGTAGCCTAGCTTTCTTCCCAACGTAGGTTTTTTTTCTTAAGCTTCGACACTGATTCCAGACTTAAGCATCATTAAGCTAAGTGGGTTGCCTTGTCATTACGTAAATGAGTACGAAATGAGTCTCGTTTTAGCTGAATTGCGGCGAAAATTGAATAATCCAAATTTCATCATTGTTACCCCCACTAAAAGCCACAGAAATAATAATAGTAATTATCATTATTATTATTATTATAGCAAGTAAATGTCATTAACATTATTGTATGCACACACGCTTACAAAATTTACTAAATGACTTGCGTAACTTTGTATTAGTCGTTAGTACTATTGACTGATTATATATCATGTTGTATACTGTATATAGTCATTGTTATCTTTATAATAAAAGATAAAAAAAAGAAGAATAAAGTCACTTTAGTTTTCATTCTAATGCTCATGATATAGTGTGATAATATAGAGAATTTACTTTTCATTCTATTTTCATTATTATCAAAGGTTAAGTCTATTTTTATTACCTTTCATCTCTCTCAAGGAACTTATGAAACCTTTCTAACTTGTCAAAAATAACGCCCACTAAATGGAAACCTTTATTGCGGCAGCCAACCATAAACTTCAATATTAGCCTCGTCCTAACGTAGAACCCTTCCGCTTAATCTTCCAGCAACCCTTGACATTTATTACGAAATTCCATGGCTTTGCACACGCCTTTCAAAGAGAAAGTCCATGCTTTCACAAAGCAACCCTGACAAACACCACATGGAGAGAAGCATAAACGTAATTTAAATTCCGGTGGCAAAATTAAAAAAACCAGCCTGCGTGAATTCCTAATGGCTGCTTAGCGCACGAGATTGTGAAAAAATAATATATATATAATATATATATATATATATATATATATATATATATATATATATATATATATATGTGTGTGTGTGTGTGTGTGTATGTGTGTGCGCGTGCACACACACATACATACATACATATATATATATGTATGTATGTGTGTGCGTGCCTGTGTTTGTGTACTTGGTGTATGTAATTTTACATACATACATACATACATACATACATATATATATATATATATATATATATATATATATATATATATATATATATATATATATATATATATATATATATACATACATACATACACATACACAAACATATATGTTCCTCTATGGCTGCTACTCGCCACAGCTGTTTAATTACAAGGTATATAATCCACTGCTTAAGTCAGCAGACACAAAACAGCAAGGACAGAATGCCTTAAAAAATTTCGGTTTGGCTGCTATATTTTTTTTATAGTCGAACGGAGAGCTTATGGCCGGTGAGGTGAACGTCCCAGCCACATGATCCTGAGTACTCCTACATATCATCATCATTATCACGACCCCTAATGCTGTGCACCATTAAGGGCCTCCGTGAACCTGTGATCCCTGTATCCAACCAAAAACGCTACTCATGTCCTTCCTGTGCTTTGTCTTCCATAATTCTTATTCATTTCAAGCTTACTGTCTCATAGTTCCTCCCATGAGGCTCCTGGTGTTCCAGCTCTTCTAGTGCCCTTAGGAGCCCAGCTGACATTGTCACGTACCATTTTCACTAGGGCTGTGCCTAAGGATATTCCCAAGCCATCTCGGTCTTCCCTTACCTCATTATCTTACATACATTTGGAACTTTCGCAATCTCTTATAATGAAATTTCTTACTCTATCCTGTCGCCTGACTCGGAATATTCTATTTAAAGCTTTATTCTCAATTCGACAAAATCTTTTAGATAAAGTTTCATTGTCATACACTAAACATGTCCGCATAGCAACAAATATCGCACTAAGGTAACATCATAATCTTACTTTCGTAAACAATTTCAATCTGCTTCATCTCCAATGTCATTCAGCCAGCTCAATGTTTGATTTGCCTGTTTTCTCTTCAATTAAATTCTAAATTAAAAAAATCACGGTTTTGGATATCAGTTTCTTAAATATTTCAGAGGCTCAACCACAATAATCTTTTCTCCATCTAGTGTTAATTCATCCCTTTCTGCATAATCAGACCTCGATTACTTCATTTTTTCTTACAATTTATCTTAATTTCCATCCTTCGAGATATATGACACATTCCAGTACGCATGCTTTGGAAATCTTACGGTGTTTTGCTGATTTAAACGGCTTCCTTTGCATATTCTAATTACTCCAATCTAAACCTTCTCTTCCATCTTCAACCATTATTTCACTATAGAATGCATGTAAAGTGCAAAGAGCAAAGGTGGCATAACTCACTCATGCAGCACACCACTATTTACTGCAAATTCACAAAACTCCATCACATAAACTCTGCATCCACTTAGGTCATGGATAATTTAAATTAGCATTACACATTTTAACATAAATACTAAAATGACGCATTCAACAAAGCCATCAGAAGAGTCTTATTAATTCACGCAATGCTGCACAATGTCCCTACATAAAGATCTGATCTTCTCAGTTCCTGCCTTTCTTAAAACCAGCTTGTTAACGTCTGAGCTTTTTGCCAATATCTGTCTCCAGCCTATCATAAGGATAGGCATATTGAATATTTTAACGGCAAGTCACTTTTTTTGGGGGGGATAGGTAACAGCTATGACTTCCAACTGTCAATCATCAAGGTCTGTTTCCTCATTCCATACCCTGTAAATAAGGTTCTTTATTTTTAGCCAAAATCATCTCTCCAGTGATTCCATCAGAGCCTGGTACTTTCCATCTCGTGTGTGTGTTTATTGCTGATGCCACTTCAAATAACGTGATTTCATTCACTAGCACATCTAGGTGTTCTTCAGCTTTTGTTATGTCAATCAAACCATCTCCTCATACCTTTTATTCACGATCTCACAAAAAGTTCCTCCCACCACTGGCTGTGAAGCACAATCTGATGTTATTACTGACCCAGCCTTCCTTGTAGCATGCATCTTTCTCTTATTCTTTTCGCCCATGGTTACTTCATTTATACTTCTACGGGCTACCCTGACACCACTGCCTGAATACATGGCTTTCTTAGCATCACCTGCTTGCTTTCAAATTACTCTACCTTGCCTCTTCTTGAGCTTCGTTCAACTTAACAATCCAGACTTGATTATTTAACACATTCTGACATTTTCTCTAAAAGCACCCTTTGTTTCTGGAGGTATATATATAGTTAGCCACAAAGAGGAGAAAATGTTAAATTAGTACTGAATACTTTCGTATTATTGTTACACATCTCTATGGTACACTGAACTGTTCCTTGAAAATCTGCAACAATTACGCAAAAGTACTAAGTACTTGCATAAGTTTTTTATTTTCTCTTTATGTTCATCCTACAATTTTGATATCACGTGAAGTTTTGTGATTCTCACGTATATGTGTATATATATATGTGTATATGTATGTATATATGTATATATATATATATATATATATATATATATATATATATATATGTGTGTGTGTGTGTGTGTGTGTGTGTGTATTATGAAAATATGAACATTTTCTTTACAAGGTTAAATAAAGCCATTAACTATATGGATCAACGTATGCACTTTTTCCCAGAATTGCGAAAAACCACACTAAGCGGCTTACTGTTCAAAACCAGGAAAAAATAAACATCTTACATTACCTACCTACACAAAAGCTTAAAGCCCTGACACGAGCTTCATCTACAGTAAAGATTCCTATACTGATCTTAGCGATATATCGCACAACATTTCGCCATAAGCAGAATTCAATACCGTACTAAGAAAGCCTCCAGTTCTTGTTTAGCTGCATCAACAAAAGAAATTCACAATCCTGACGACCATTTCGCAACAGGAAAAAAAAACCAGAGGCATTTCTCCCGATACCTAAATCGCCCAGTGCCGAATTCCTTTAAACCGCTTCACAGCAATACCCTAAAGTGCTCTCATGAGAGAGGAGAGGAGGAGGGGAGGGAGGGAGACAGGAGGGAAGGAGGGGAATGGCCACCACTTTTCTGGTCTGGACTCAAGGCTGCTCCCCTTTGTACTCGAAAGTTTAACTTTCAGTCGACTTAATCCCGGGAGTCTTAAAAATACAAGAGGAAAGACTCGCATCTGGATTTCTTTCTTCCCTCTTCGGCATCATGTCTCGATTTCGGGATTAGGGCCAGATTTGGATGCAGCGGCACAAAGGGGTTACATCAATGGGAATAGGTCGTTCTCGGTCGCTTTTGCCCCCTGCGAAATTGAACAATTTGTGGAATTTATCGTTCTGCTTCTCCTCCTGTATACAGAGAGAGAGAGAGAGAGAGAGAGAGAGAGAGAGAGAGAGAGAGAGAGAGAGAGAGAGAGAGAGAGAATGTGAAATTTATCGTTCTGCTTCTCCTCCTGTATACAGAGAGAGAGAGAGAGAGAGAGAGAGAGAGAGAGAGAGAGAGAGAGAGAGAAATGTGACCTCTAATACTCTCTTATGCATGTTCACGTTTCAACACTTTGCAGATTTTTCCTTAACGTGGATCCTTTCATAACTGAAGTTTGAGCCTAAAATTTCGTTCATGGAAATTAGTTTTCACTTCGTTAAGTAATTTTTCCCCCTTATTCAGTTTCAGTTATAACATTTTATATATATAATATATATGTATGTGTATACAGATATATATACATATATATATACATATATATATATATATATATATATATATATATATATATATATATATATATATATATATATATATATAATCAACACACACACACACTCACACTCGAAGTAATGAGTTACGTTCATCAGATCTAAAATATGACTGCACCCAGAAACACTAGGAAATTGTGAAAATAAGAATGACATACAATAACTATAACTTCACAATTTCCTAGTGTTTCTGGGTGCAGTTGTATTTTAGATCTGATGAACACACACACACACACACACACACACACACACACACACACACACACACACACATATATATATATATATATATATATATATATATATATATATATATATATATATATATATATATATAAACTATATATATGCAAAAGAAAAGGAATACTAACAAGAACATGCACGATGGTCATAACAAAATACCTGAGATAGCAGCAATGGGATTGTTTGCACTTTATAAAAAAGAATCCTACCAGGACAGTGTCCTACTTTTATTTCAAGATTTTATGGAATGAAGACATTTGTACTCAAATCCGGCTGAATCATACTTGGATCTGGAGAAAGTTGATGGCTCTCAGCCAAGTAGCGAAGAAACTGATGGGAAGTGTGGTACAGTAGCGCAATGCACCTTTCAGAGTTTTTACAATTAAATTTAATCTTATTCACAAGTACATGAACGAAAGTAAAACAAGCTTGATGTAAAAGAGTGAACTCTAAGGCTGGTTTGTTAACTCTACGATGCTATTTGACTTGGTAAAGGGTACGCAAATATGAAATAGTAGAGACAGAAGAGAAGGTATAAACCATATCTAAAATTCCCCCTTAATAAAAACGATTCTCAGTAAAAACGGGATGTATTTAAAACTCACGTCAAAATTTTCAGTTTCTGCAAATGGAAAATTTGAAAGAACGAGAAACGAAGAAATAAAACGAAGATATAACAACGGGTGAAAAATGCTACCAAATTGAAAAGGTTGTTTGGTGCGTGCTAAAGTGGTCTAGACGCAAAAAGAACTGAAAAAGCACCATTAAAAAGTATGCAAGAACCTTGAGTCTTCAAAAGGAGTGGGGAATCTAAAACGCACGGTGTTCGGGTCATTCTCACGTTGATAATGACAGTAAGCGAAAAAAGGGAGTGCAAAATAAAATCTTTAACGAGGAACGTAACGAAAGAGAACTGCACCCAAGGAAAATTTCCCCTACATTCGGAGGTGCCCTTAAAATCTTATTAAGACAAGTCCCAGCAACAGAACCCAAGAGCAATTTCCCTAACATCCATAGCCAGAATTAAATCAACTGACATGAGTCCTGCCAGCAGCAGCCAAATGCCATTTCCTCAAAACCGACATGCGGCCCTAAATCAACCTACACACGTCCAGTAATGTTATTTCTCTAGCACCCAGAGGTCCTTAAATCTGGCAATAAAGGATACTGTCTTAATATTCTGAAGAGGCCCTAAAATCAGGTGATAAAGCCAATTTCTGTAATATCCAGCGATGGCCCTAAAGTCAAGTAACACAAACAATTTCCCTAACAGCCAGAGGTGACCAAAAAATTAAACAATTAGTTTAGGAAAATCATCCAAAGGCAGCTTCCCTAACAACATCCTGAAGTGACACTAAACCCAGACACCTAAGGGGATTTTTCTAACATCAAGAATCAGCCTTACAATCAATTAACATAAGTTTCACACGCATCTCCCAAACACAGTACCTCCAACAGCCCTAAAATAACCAATTCAAATCCTATAACCAGCATAAAATATTAGCTTTTTTTTTTTATTCACAACGAGTCCCAAATTAACAAAAAAAAAAAAAAACCGTAAGCAGCACCTAAAAGCAGTTTCTCAAACATCTACAAAGACTATATAAAATCAACCAACTCAAGAAGCACCCAAAAGTTACTGAGGGCTCTAACATCTACAGGTCAAAAGTTTAAAGAAATTTCCCTAGCATCCAGAGCTGCCCCTAAAATAAATGTCTAAAATCCCCCCAAACTGCACCTGATGGTTGCTTCCCTAACATCCGGCAGCAGCACTAAAAGCAACTAACTTAAATAACGCAAGTAGCACCTAACAGCAGTTTTCCTAACAGGAACTGAAGGTCCTGAATATAATGACCACAAGTCCCACAAGCGAATCACACACGAAAACTTCAACGCTCGTTAAAAACCGCACACTGCGTGGTTCTGCTGACAGGAACGCGCAAGAAATTAATGGATGTTACACGGACATAAATCCTATTTTTCAGTTTCATTTACATACACGTGCAGAGTTCGAGTAAAGTCCCAGCCTAAGCGAAGAAAGAATGCTAAACGAAAGCTAAGTTGAATCCCTATCGCAGTCTTGCCCTTTCTGTTTTTATAATATATATATATATATATATATATATATATATATATATATATATATATATATATATATATATATATATATATATATATACACACACACAAAATGCCTTTTCATTTTCAGGGTAGCTCTAGGAGAGGTTAGTCATGGAACTTGCCTATACGAGCCTTATATTCTACCATCGAACTATATCTGTAATGAGGGGGGTTGTTGTTGTTGTTGTTGTATGTGTAATATTAAACTTCAACTTAATTTATATATCTTTTACCATACAATTATTTTATTATTACTGCTCACAAATAATTACAAAGACACAGACTAGGCATCAATTATCTATAAAGACTATTCATATACGTCATTGTTTATGAAAGTGTATGGATTTTCGGCAAAAGATATTCGGCAGTGAAATTTCTTCGCTTATATAAGACAGGGGTTAATCGATAGCACGACACCTTCCCTAAACAGCAAGACACTTAAAAATACTCACTTAAATCGTCTTTTTACACACACACACATACACACACACACTATATATTTTTTCTTATCACTACGGTACACCCAGCTCTTACTAATGGCGTTTGAATTTAGTAATGTTTTTCTTTCGCTAGTATTTATAATCGCTTTTATGCTAGGATGTTGATTTTAGTGGCATTTTAACGGTGGATAGTTGTACTTTATCGCAGTGTTCAAAAAACGGAAAACAACAATAAAAAAAATGTCAAAATAATAAGGTCATGTTAGCCTAAATTAAAAAAAATTTCATTTTCCGTAAAAAAAATTGCCGAAAATAAAGTTTACAGACAAATAAATTAAATTTGCACCATAAATTGCCTTTCCAATGATTTACTCTCTATAGTTTAATGCACAGTAAAACATAAAAGAAAAGCGGTAAAAATGTCTATGATTTGTCCACGAAAACTCGTTAAGCGACATTTTTCTTTGAGCGGCCTGCATTTTCATGCTAGGATATTGATTTTGGCAGATGTTTGAAGCTAAATGGTTGAAATTATTCGCAGTATGTAAAAAAAAAAATTAAACAACAAAATTGGAGCGCCATATTGACGACACGAAGTTAGTCAAAACCAAAGATTTTTATAATTTACTGTAAATAATTATTCCAAAAAAAAAATTAAGTACACCATGGAAAACTATGGAATGATCTTTCCAGTAATATACAGTTCATTGCTTTTTGTATACAACTGGCATCTCTGTATTGCTTGTGTGTGCGTGTTCGAGTGTGCGTGTGTGTACTTTAATTAGCACAGTGCAACATTACCGTGGAAAATGTTTTACTTACTCATCAAAACCGATTTAATAGATGCGTTCAAGAGCAATTTCTCTCTCTCTCTCTCTCTCTCTCTCTCTCTCTCTCTCTCTCTCTCTCCCCATGGCCAATTAGGAAAATTACCAGCAATGTCTCCATAATCCGCTGGGATTAAGAGATTCAGCAATGAATCTGAACTTTATGAAATCCAAACACAATTTTACCACCTCCTCCTGATTATTCCTCCTCCTGACCTTCATCTCTCTTTCATCCACTTCCTCCTACGCCTTCCTCACAATCACCCACCCTCTTTTGCCTCTTCTGTCCCCCTCCTCCTCCAAAACAATATCGATGACACCCAGGGTCTCAGACAAGAGGCTTCAGGTCATTCAAATCTCTGATGAAGTTTTCAAGGTTCTCAAACGTCAAGCGTTTTAATCCCACTCATTTCGTGATGAAAAAAGAAATCAATGATATGGTCTCTTATTGAAAACTCGGGATATGATGTTCTAGAGAGAGAGAGAGTGTGTGTTATGCAGTGAATTTAAAAGTATTTCTACAGTGAATAAGTATGAAATTCACTGATCGGGATTATGAGAGAGAGAGAGAGAGAGACAGTGTTGATAATTTAAAATGATGAGCCATGAGACCAAGTAAATTGGAGTTGAATCAACAACCGACCTCGAGATGTGGGAAAGAAAGGAGGAGCTAGAAGAATGATTACGAATGAAAAGGTCAGCAAAATTGACCTGATTTGTCCTTGCCAAAAGTGGGAGTTGAAATTGAACCATTAAGATTAGACTAGTCGTCCTCAAAGAGGCGGAGTTTTATTCAGCATAGGTCCAGAGTTCATTCTGATCAATTTTTAGTTAGTTAACTTGAACCCCTTTGGGATAAGATCTGTGTCGCTCTCCTCTCTGACTTTAAGAAAAAAATTTCTAAGTCCAGTCTGGCTGGCCGGGTGACGATTAGTGTTATAAGAATAAAAAACTTAAAAGTGCCCGGCGTTTCTAATTAAACCCCCCCTGAAAAGAAAAGATTACCAAATGGGAGAAGAATTATTTATCAAGTTTCTTGCGTCCTATAAGCAACGGAATTCTCGACTTTAACAGAACATCAAAACAGCAAAACGAAGCAGAGACATTCATACTTGGGAGCGCATACCACAACGTAAAAGTGCATATGCGCAAAAAGAGAGAGAGAGAGAGAGAGAGAGAGAGAGAGAGAGTGTGTGTGTGTGTGTGTGTGTGAGAGAGAGAGAGAGAGAGAGAGAGAGAGAGAGAGAGAGAGAATATTTCCCTTTCATCTTCCGTTCCATTAATTCTTACCTACACTGAATTTTCCCTACACCTCCCCCTCAACAAAACACATACACACACACACAACCACGCACAATGAGAGAGAGAGAGAGAGAGAGAGAGAGAGAGAGAGAGAGAGAGAGAGAATCTTCACTTGATTTTGCTAGTTTTCTGTCTACAACGTTTGATGTTCTCTATACTTACCGTTCAACGAGAGTGAGAACAACGTTGACATTTCATTTCACGTGCTCTTCTTTACCTCAGTGATTTTGAGATGAAAGGCCGTAAAGGGGAGAACCCTGGATAATATGAGAGCGCTTTAACAACCTGATTATTATCCCCTACAAAATTATATCTCCTCTTGACAAGGTCCCTCAACCGTGACTAAAAGGAGCAGATTACTTACGGCAGCCCAAGGTGTAAATAATGAACATGAGTTTATACGCTCAAGCAGGACCCAAATCCAGATAAAAAGAGGAATGTTGGGTATAGGGTGAACGCCCACACTTTGTAAACTTAAAACGCAGAAACACACACACACACACACACAAACTTGTACCAACCATAGGATTTGATACAAGGGGCAATGTTTCACAATAAGGCCTGGAGGTCAACATAGGGACTTGATGGGCAAGTGTCAACAGCATATTCGTACTTACATCGTAACTTAAATAAAAAATTAAAATTCTTAAGACCTACAACATTATGACTACTACTACTACTACTACTACTACTACTACTACTACTTATAACAAGGACAGTACTACTGAATTAAGTAGAGGAACTGCCGGAAAATTGTCTTTAAAATAATCTACTTTCTGTATGTCTATGACATTGCTCCTTTCCACTGCTGTCAATATTGTTATTCAGCTGCTACTATTCAGGACCGTCTAGTTCTCTGTGCAATGTCTCGGGCCACCGAGTTCGATCCTTAGTCATCATTTTTTTCCGATATCTACTGTGCTTGAACAGTTCGCAAGGAATACTTTCATGCATACAGTACAGTCTGCGAATTTGTAGTTACAATACGTGGAACTAGTATAAAAAATAGTATGTGGTGATACATTATGTATTATAATACGGAGGGAGTACAATACCTATATACTTACAGTCTGCAAAACTATTTGTGTGCGGAGACTGCCTGCGCATGCATAAGTCTGTAAGGAATGCCTGTTTGCCCACCAGCACTCTAGGGCACATGCATGTAAAATTTATGATAGATATAACTACCTGTGCATATACACAGAAATCACTGAACTATGCACACAGGAAGAATGAACCCAATCTTTCCAGGGTTTCAATTTACAGGGAGTAAGGGTTACAGAGATAGATATACATTATTCTATATATTTATTACATACATAGATATACGTTATTCTTTATAGAGTTAATCATAACTTCTCCCAGATGTAACTCTTCATCTGTAATAGTAGCTTTCTGGTGAATATGATTACACCTATTGGCATGTTTAACTGGCCACAATGACACCGAACAACTTATTCATCTACTTATAATTTTATATCTCTCACTTGAATTATTTTAACCACTGTGCATCTACCATCAATTAACTGTAGTAATAATGGTAATATATATATATATACATATATATATATATATATATATATATATATATATATATATATATATATATATATATATATGTGTGTGTGTGTGTGTGTGTGTGTGTGTGTGTGTAGTAATAATTATAATCATGTACATATATATATATATAATAATAATAATAATAATAATAATAATAATAATAATAATAATAATAATAATAATAATAAAAAGACAAAAATGGGGAGCAACAATCTGCGAAGTTATGTATACAATTCATATTCACATGTCAAAATAATGTGTGTATATATATATATATATATATATATATATATATATATATATATATATATATATATATATATATGTATATATATATATATATATATATATATATATATATATATATATATATATATACTATTTCCTTCCTCAAATAATGAGAAGAAAATATTGTTCTTCAACTAAATTTGTTATCGCAATAAACAACAATCTTCCACTACCTAACAGTATGTTATTTCCAAGGTATTTCACATTCTTCCTGCCAACGGCGTACTGAAATTTAAGCTGCTCTCCACTGGCGCAGAAACGATGTGATATTATTAAATAAAAGCGTGCACAGAGACAAGCAGACAGACTGACACGAACTCAAATCCCCCACCCGCGCGCGCGCGAGCACACACAGACACACACATACACACGTACATACATACAGTACATACATATATATATATAATATATATTGATAATATATGTACAGTATATATATTTTACATATATATATATATATATATATATATATATATACAGTATATATATAAAATATATATATATATATATATATATATATATATATATATATATATATATATATATATATATATATATATATATACAGTGTAGTCCCGTTGCTAGGTAACCAAATGGTTCTTAGCCACGTAAAAATAAATCTAATCCTTCCGGCCAGCACTCTCTAGGAGAGCTGTTAATCAGCTACTCAGTGGTCTGGTTAAACTAAGGCATACTTATACTCACAGCGAGAGCGGGAGAACGCTCAAAAAGAACACGCAATAAAAACAAGTAAAAAATGCGCCGAAGTTTCTTCGGCGCAATCGAGTTTTCTATACAGCATATAATGCTGTATGAAACTCTCAGCCATGGCCCATGAAACTCTCAGCCGCGGCCCATGAAACTTTCAGCCATGGCCCGGTGGTGGCCTGTGTTGTTGTCACCTGTTGAGGTGCCAGACGCACGATCATGGCTAACTTTAACCTTAAATAACATAAAAAATTACTGAGGCTAGAGGGCTGCAATTTGGTATGTTTGATGATTGGAGGGTGGATGACCAACATGTGAATTTTTTAAGATCTGAGGGCGGACAGAAGAGGTGTGGACGGACGGACAAATAGCATTCTCAATAGTTTTCTTTTACAGAAAACTAAAACCATCTAAATTCTGTCCACTGCTTTGGCGGAAGTAAAGAAAAAAAAGTAACAACAGAACCACTCATGTAGAGTAACATCCCACTATCAGCGTAGAACTTCAGATCTTATCATTGGTTTAAAATATCACTTAATACCTACTGTTAACATATTTATATTAAAATTCAAATACAGATTAAATATCCATACGCGCATAGTGTTTCACATTTATCCTGTTTTTTGGTCTCTACTACCTTGCCCTCTCCGTCGGCCTTCGCAAAACAAAATGACACGCTTTGGCAAAAAAAAAAAAAAAAAAAAAAAAAAAAAAAGCAGCGGCATTCAGGCTGCATTTTATTACACATTTCAGCTCACAATTATTGCATTACAAATGTGTTCATCAAAATTTAAAGCAGTGTCATGAATTAAAATGAAAAAAACACTGGCTGTAACGGTTTACATCCTAATTTATCAACATTAAACTATACGTTCATAGTTTTTGCTCTGTGCCTAAGTGCTAAAATGGCTACATAAATGACGCATTTTATTCATTTATTCATACATTTACATGATTTGTCAACGGTTTAAGTGACATACATTACACCTACTTTACCAGTAGTTAAACTAATGCAAAATCCATATTATCAAATCAAGTATATTAATGAGGAATTTTAGACTAATGGCATTACAATGTCATACTAACGAAGAATCCATATTATTGAATCAAGTGTGTTAATGAGGGATTTCAGATTAATGGCATTACAGTGTCAAACAGATGTTCATTCTGCAATCAACAATAGTCAACGGAAAGTCCTGGTATATGATCAGATTTTTTTTTTCATAAGCCAGAGTTTGACTCTTGTATCCCTGATCTGACGTTGACTGTTTGATTAATCCCAAGTTATCTGGCATCATAACTGCAGTGGTCACTAACGCCCACTGACGTTTGAGTTTGGCTCTGAAATCAAAGGCTGACTTTTTCAGTCAAGGTTTGACTTTTCAAGTCTTAGAAATAAGAGCTAGACTCCTCAAATGCAAGTTCAAAACTAAAGTTCGTGTTTGAATTCCAAGTCCGAGCATAACTATAAAATTCCCAGTCTGACACTGAAGTCAGGGTTTAACAATTGATTACAAACACAAGTACGATTGTGAAATCAGCCGACTGCAATTATTTAAACAAACAACTATAATCACACGGTTATGAATTCTCACTAGATTTAAAGAATTTAAAATATCACGAGAGAGAGAGAGAGAGAGAGAGAGAGAGAGAGAGAGAGAGAGAGAGAGAGAGAGAGAGAGAGAGAATCATGACCACGAGAGGCTAGATCTGAGAGCTTTATGCAAACATCACAAGTGGGCGATTTTGTATGATTAAAATTACGTATCTAAATTAGTCTTTCCTTCAAATGTCTAACTGTAGTTCCCAGGTTACTCGATGGGACACGCACTTGAATTAATCACTAAACTTGAAGTTCGCACTGCTAACTTTCACAACAGAAAGCAAGATGGGTGAATCTAGAAACACCGAGTTCCAGAACTCGAGAGATACTTAGGAAGGGCATGCATGCTGACGTGCTCACAACGGGTTACCCAACATTCCGTCTCTTCACATCAAAACTTTTACCTAATTAGTAATGCCTCCTGCAACTACGTAGGTAACATGGGGGAATTCGACACCAAAGAAAGTTAGTTCGAATCTCTCTCACTCTATGGCTTAAAAGATGAATACGAGTAAAAAACAAGTTTCCCCTCTTCTTTGAAAGCTGGATGAAGAAGGCATCAACCTCCACTATTTTTTTCATTTTTAGTTTTCTGTAAAAGAAAACTATTGAGATGGCTTTGTCTGTCGGTCAGCACTCTGTTCTGTCCGCACTTTTTCCTGTCCGCCCTCAGATCTTAAAAACTACTGAGGCTAGAGGGCTGCAAATTGTTATGTTGATCATCCACCCTCCAATCATCAAACATACCAAATTGTAGCCCTCTAGCCTCAGTAGTTTTTATTTTATTTAAGGTTAAAATTAGCCATAATCGTGCTTCTGCCAACGATATAGGATAGGCCACCACCGGGCCGTGGTTAAAGTTTCATGGGCAGGAGCTCATACAGCATTATACCGAGACCAACGAAAGATAGACCTATTTCAGGTGGCCTTGACTATACCAGGATTAATACGCTGTACAGAAAACTCGATTGCGCCGAAGTTGCGCCAACGAAACTTGTTTATTCATACTTACAATCATACCGGGTTGGATAAAAAACGTAAATGGAACTTACCACATACCACAGAGGTTTGGCGTAAAAGGATATTGGTCTCACGTTTATCAGAGGAGTCTCCCAGAGACTGAAAAAAATTCCATATTTGGGAGAATTATAAAACTGAACACTCTACGAAAACCTATCCTTGTAACTCTTAGTTTCGAAGTTTCCCCAAGATTACTCGTATCCTTTGAGGACCGCATCATGAGTCTGAGAAGAGTCGATGGTTGTGTAAACTAGCGTTCCACCAGCCTGAGAAGATGAGAAGGGTTTAAAACAGGGCTCAGCGCATCTTCCTATTGAACGAAGGACCTCTCTTATCTGTCGTCAATTTCAAAATGTTTGTGAGAGAGACACATTTGTAGGTCGCTAAATATTTCGAAATCTGAAATACTGTAAATATCACGTGTTAATGGAAATCCAAGCGCGTTTTTCCGAAATCAAACATGAAAAACCTTTATAACAACGAACTTGTTACATTACGTTTTTCTACACACAGCTAATCTTAAATTACATTTCATACCCTAATGTTATAACAACCAAAATGTCCATGACACCTAATTTTATGGTGCCATTAATCTTGTCAAGACGTTCTCTGTAACGTGACCAACTTTACATTACAAGAATTTCCATAAATCTTGTCAAAAGTCGCTAACCATAAATCTTCAAAATTCAATTTCGTTTATTCTTTACTTCCATATTCAGATGTTTCTTCGTTTATGGGTAAATCAGTGTCACAGGTCGTCGATATATTCTGTAATATACTGTATCTATTTAAATGTTCGTTCGCTTAAATTACGACTTCCGTGAAATAAAAATTGCTACTGCTTTTCCACGTTTTATCATTAACTGCTTCAACGATGACATTTTGAGCATCTTATTACCTACTATAAAGAAGTGAGCAGCCAATAGCATTTCAGAGACACATTAAACTGATGGGATACGAATTTTAAATGTCATTTGAAAGGTAAATCGCAGTTGCAAATAAAAAGTATTCCCACTTTTGCCACGACGTCAAGGAGGCATGAAAGAATAAGAGCCCGAAAGAAAATGAACAAAAATGTAAGGAAAATGTAACGAAAGAACAGAATTCAGAAAAAGAAGGGAATTTCGAAAATTCCCGAAGAAAAACGTCATGTAAAGAAACAGTTGGTTTAAAATCAATGTACCGTATCAAGCTGCTTTTAGGTGAACGCATGTTTGCGCCAAGAGGTTGATGAACATGAAAACAACAATGTTTGGTAATATATATATACAGTATATATATATATATATATATATATATATATATATATATATATAACAACAATGTTTATAATATATATATATATATATATATATATATATATATATATATATATATATATAATATATATATATATATATATATATATAACAATAACAACAATGTTTAGTAATATATATATATATATATATATATATGTGTGTGTGTGTGTGTGTGTGTGTGTGTGTTTGTGTGAAAGAACATGGTAAAAATCTATAGACTTATGGCACACCCCTTACAACATGGGGGAGAAAAATAATACACAAGATTAAAAATGATTAATGCATCCTACATAAGCTAGCAAAGTCAGAATCAAAGAAAATACAGACAACAAAAACAACCACAGCAATGCCAAAAATAATAACTAAATAACTGACAGAAGAAATAAGGACGAAAACCGAAAGTAACGGAGTCATCCATTTGAAAGCTTAACTCATATGTCCATTCCCTTTATGAAAACCTGATACCTCTCTCTCTCTCTCTCTCTCTCTCTCTCTCTCTCTCTCTCTCTCTCTCTCTCTCCACATCGCGGCGCGGCGTCAGTTCGTGCTCCTGACAACCTCGCAGCTCGGCGCCGATACGTCTCCAGTTATCATCGGTCACTGCATGATTCATGTCACAGCGGCGCCAGGTGATGGATACCTTTTCTCCGTGGAAATAACTCACTCGGCGATTATCTACGCCTTCACTTCGGACCGGTCGGCTTCTGCAGTGTGCATCAAGCCGCGTGTCCCCGCGCGCTGGTAAAAACATTAACGTTGAACATGGATGCATAAGCGGATAAGCGGTAGAGGGATTCATAAGAGACTTCGTAAGGCAGCTAAGTGGAAAGATAACGCAGGATTTCATGTTCCACGGAAGAGCATTTGCTCGCTGTTAGAAATAAAGTAGTAATATGTTTAAACGAGAGAGAGAGAGAGAGAGAGAGAGAGAGAGAGAGAGAGAGAGAGAGAGAGAGAGAGAGAGAGAGAGAAATTCCTACTTTATTAATGCCTTTTCATGGTCAGATATTCTTAGAGAGAGAGAGAGAGAAAGGAAGGGGCAAGATAAAACTTACTTTATTAATGTCGTTTTCTGGTCAGTTATTCTTGAGAGAGAGAGAGAGAGAGAGAGAGAGAGAGAGAGAGAGAGAGAGAGAGAGAGAGAGCAGACTTACTTTCTCTCGAGAAAAGATTTTGGGCAATAATGAAAATCAAAGCCGTTCAATATCCTTTCGTGTCCTTACATAAACATGGCATGCAGACACGATTCCAGTGCTTATTATGACACCAGGAACCCAGGCAGAATTTCCAGGAATTGCCGTCTGGAACGGAGCAGACACCACTCGAATCATACGTCCGATCACTTCAAAAGTGAGACATTAATACGTGACACGTATCGGAAAATATGAATACCTTTAAATGATAGGGTTCTCTTTTTCTTTTTTTACCATTTCTCTCTTCACCGATAGCAGACAGTGAGGGGCCATACCTACAGCAAGCTCTCTCTCTCTCTCTCTCTCTCTCTCTCTCTCTCTCTCTCTCAAGTTGGGTTCTCTTTTTTTCTTACCATCTCTCTCTTTACCGATAACAGACTCAGAGGGGCCATGCCTAATAAAGTAAGCACGCTCTCTCTCTCTCTCTCTCTCTCTCTCTCTCTCTCTAGTAGGGTTCTCTTTTTTCTTAACACCTCTCTCTTCACGGATGACAAACACTGAGGGGCCATGCCTAAAGCAAGCACTCTCTCTCTCTCTCTCTCTCTCTCTCTCTCTCTCTCTCTCTCTCTCTCTCTCTCTCTCTCTCTTTCTCAATGACCACTTCCAACTAGGAAAGGCCAGACGAAAACAAGCGAAGGCAAACATTGTCATCAAACAAATCCGTCACACAGCCCTGGTTGACATGGTAAGAAAATGTTGTTCTGCGTCCAATCGATTCCGATTCGTGCAACTGGATCTCGTTAGCTTAAATGAAAGGAACCAATACACTGATGATGATGAGGCAGAATTCTATTTCATCGATCATTTGGCTTGTTTGCTCTCTCGCCTCTTTCCGTTGCACTACATCCGGCGTTGCCGAGGTCGGAAAGTGACTACAAATGGCCCCGATTTGTTAAGGCCGGTTTCAATTTCCTTTTTACCATTCGACCTCTAAATATGACCTTGACCTTGAAACAGGCATCAGTCTACATTTCAGCTTCAAGATGGATTATGCGTGTCAAATATGAAGAGTATCACGAATGGTTTTTGCATGTCAAATATAAGTTCAAGAGCTCATACATTATGAACACCGTCAATTCCAAGTTCACCTTTGATGCCTAAGTATGACTTTGTTCGTTCCTTGACCTGCCCCGCTTTGCATGTCACCACCATTAGGAGATTATGAATGTCAAGTATATGAGATCCATCTCTATAGTTAAAAATTTATGACCTCGTGGTCATAAAGTCTTATAGTTCAAAAGCTATGACCAAAATTAAATTCCTTTTTTCTTTATCATTTACCACTAAGCATAATCTTGACCTCTCTCTGCGCATTGGACTCATTAGATGATTATGCTTGCCAAACACGAAGTCTTCAATTCATACAGCTCAAAAGCTATGGCCTATGTTAAATCCCTATATGACTTGTGACCTGACCTCTCTGAAATACGAGGCAAGGAACCTCTCGTGAAAAGTTGCTTGTGTGGACCAATTTGCCCCTGGCTAGATGAAGTCGTTTGGGAGGCGAAGGATCTAATCGCACTCAAACACACGCAAACTTTAATGCCACTCAGTAATCTTAAGATTTTTGCGAAACCACTCTAAAATACAGACATACAAGCAACTGCCTAAAACACGACCAAAGAAAGTCAACTGAGAAGGAAAACAAAGGTTTTGTAAATATACTATATATGACGACGTGATACCGTCTAATCATGTTACACGGCAAAAGCCTTAGGTCTAACACTGAGCTAAGAACAAACGACCAGTCCTTTAATTTCTAGACTATTATTGTTATTGTTGCTAGATCTGCTGGCCTTCTACCAGCAAGGTGCTTGACGTTTTAAAATCCCACGTTTGATAATATCCTTGACCCACTTCCTATGAAAATAATATTTTCTTGTCATAAAAGTTAATATCGAAATGCATCTAGTAAGTTACATATAAAATGATTAACCGAGGTATTAATGCAAGCGTAAAGTTATATATAATAATTTTAGTTGATAAATAAGTTAATGAGTGCAATAACTACCTCAGTTACGAAGACAAAAATGACGAAATAATCATAAACTGAAAGTGATAGGCAATGCAAGGGTCAATGACCCAAAGTTAAAAGAGGAATTGGCAATCCTGGATAATAATACAATTTTAACGGCAGGAATATGATATACTAAATGAACAACGTAAGGTTAGAAAATAATATATAACAGCTTATTAAAAAACGAAATATGATACCTCAGTTAAATGTACAAATTAAAATATTTTAACATAATACCTCAGTTACTGCCAAAATTTAAAGAATAAGATAAAAAATGTGGTATAATGATACGAAGCTAAAGATTCAAATTTGATATCTTTCTTCTAATTACAAAATTACAGTATTGAAACCCGTTTCACTTAGAAAATACCATCAAATTCAAGAGTGAAAAACAATACTTCGGTTAATGACAAGGTGAGAGCCCTTGTAAGGCCATAAAGCTAACAAGTTCCTGGACTTAATGGTCTTCTATCACGTCCTCAGTGATGGATGACCCAAAAAGGAAGCGAAGGAATGGACATTAAACACAAAAGCAAAATATGCTGCGAACACGGGAACATGACGATATTAATCGCCCACAATATATATATATATATATATATATATATATATATATATATATATATATATATATATATATATATATATATATGTATATATATATATATATATATATATATATATATATATATATATATATATATATATATATATTATATATATATAATATTCCGTACATGCATACAAAACGAATCAGTATTAAATTAATCCACAAAACTCACATTTCAAAAAAAAAAATAATAATAATCCAGACTATGGTTCGATTTATGAACAGTTTTATGAAATGTCTAAAAAAAAAAAAACAGATGATACATTCCATGCGGCTCAAAACTCAAACACGCACATGTACCTGACCATCAAAATAATACCCAAAAACACGAAGAAAAACACATACTTTCACAAATTTGAAAGTCTGCATCACCAAAACACGTTCTAAGTAAAAACTCAGTCACCTGCGAAAACACAAAAAAACATACACACACTCCTATGCCTAAACTTCAGAGCAATGCATAAAACCCAAGATAAACATCATACTTTTACAGACGATAAAAATAAACATCACTAAAAACATGGGGGAAATAAAGAATATTATTCTTTACGTAAATGCTCTTTAAATGTTCCCGGAAAAATTGGCTCCTTTTATTTCTCTGTTTTTGAATCGGTCTCTTGATGCGCGTTGTTCCTAACGGATTTTACCTGCCTCTTTTAATAAAGCAAATGATGTTTTCCTTTTTATATCTTCGACGCTCTTTCGTGCTTGATCTATAATGACGCTTGTGCTTATCCTCTCAGTTGTTTTTATTTTCTCAGTCTTTTCAGTTACTCTATTATTCTCATTCTTTTCTTTACTGCGGCTCCTATTTTGCTTTGGGGGTGATCATCTCCGCAAGGTACACCTTTCTGTCCATCTACACCTCGCGTGCATTTACCTCACTCTCTCGCTTTCTCTTTAAAGATTATGACTCCTCACTTTTTTTATTTTATTTTTATTTCAGTAGATGAAACCTATTCATATGGAACAAGCACACAGGGGCCATTGACTTGAAATTCAAGCTTCCAAAGAATGTTGGTTTCAACCTCCCACCGCAGACCCCACACCGCAGCAGTAACTGATCATAATACAGAGCAAGTGACTTGTCATCGCCCTGGGGAAGACGCGAATCCGCGACATCTGAGTGGCATTCCACGACACTAACCATTATACCAGCTGACCTTAATTTTCACATCTGTAACTACCCGAAGATGATAATTTTCGTTTGAGAAACTGTTTTCGCTCTCTCTCTCTCTCTCATATTCATACACACAAACGCACACACACACACATAACCTTTCTGTTATTTCATTTTGCCATGTTAATTTAAGCTCAATTTAGCCTCACCATCATCACAATTGTACCATTTATTTTCACATTCTGTAACTACTGAAGATTATGTTTACTTTGGTCTGTGGAGCTGTTCTCTCTCTCTCTCTCTCTCTCTCTCTCTCTCTCTCTCTCTCTCTCTCTCTCTCTCTCTCTCTTATATTCGTACACACACATACAAACACAACCTTTCTGTTATTTCATTTTGTCATGTTAACTTGCACTCAATTTTGCCGCACCATCATCATAATTATCTTTCTCTCTTCTGTTTATCATGGTTATTTACTAACAGGTTCAAAAAATCATTATCATCTCTCTCTCTCCCTCTCAACAGCTGCCAAGCAATTTCAACTCGTAACTCTCAACTGAAGGATGGCAAAGCTCTCCTCTCACACAACGTCGACAGTGATTCCAAGAAATCGGTCAAGGCCACTTCCATGAAAATTCCACAGCCATATACAGAGCATTATTATTACCATCTTTGGTATGGCAGATATTACTGCTGCTACTACTATTGGTATTATCAATGCCATTATCATAGTGGTAGTAGTAACATTAGTAATAACCGTAATGACAAAATAATAATAATAATAATAATAATAATAATATTATTATTATTATTTATTATTATTATTATTATTGGAAGCAGCATTAGTAGCAATCTGCAGTGTTATTATTGTAATAATTATTATCACTTATATCCATGACTAACACACATTCCTACGGAACAGACTAAAACACCGTCGATTCAAGTAACAGCCATTCTGATCAAGCCTCAATCTCGGGGGTGACAGAGAGCAGCATCCGTGACAAACGTCCCATCCACGTTATTAAAGAGCGCTTTGTTGTGCAGACTAATTCCCATACTTAATTCCCGCAGAGAGATACGGGTATCCCCTCGGTTGCTTCCACCGCACTAGAAAAGGAAAGGAATATACAATTTAGGCCAAAGGCCAAGCGCTGGGACCTATATGGTCATTCAGCGCTGAGGAGACTATATACCTCACTGTAAACACTTGGGTTTGCAATCGCACAAAGTGCGGATATGGCCAACTCGAGTGTCAACCGTTGTGATCATAATGGAGCGCTCTGATTTCTCTGAGCTTCCCAAATCGGTTTTTCCTCCTCGAATTCTGGAAGAAGTTTATCATTATGTAAGAAAGCTAATAATGACACTATTCACGTAATCTGGGCAACCAAGGTCACTCCGTCTTTTCACCATAAAAAATTCAAATAAAGATAAAACTGGGAAAAATATTTCATTTGAGCAGTACTGTCACCATTACGGTCAATATAATCATTGCCTATAAGATAACAAATTTTGTATCGTTTACGACAAGCATGTTATCATCAACATCCACAACTACCATAATCATTTTTATTTTAAAAAATAACAGATATCAGATATATAGGAATCATTATCATCATTATTATTATAACCTGACTGATAAGAGACCTAACAGAAAATCCTGCACAAACCTTCTGCTCTACGAATGAACAAACGAACATACTGACACACGTAAAAAAAAAAAAAGCTACATGCTTGTCCTTTTCCAGCTAACACGTTTGCTGAGAAAGGGTAAGAAAGCAAAATAAACACGTCTATCAAATCTAATTAAGCTCAATTTTTGGAATGAAATGCTTACGTTTTCAAAAAAGCCAAGATCAGAGGATCGAGATGGGAAAGCAACGTTCCTCTGCAGGAAGAGTGATGTGAAGATACTCAGTCATCTGTCGATCCACACACTCAAATACTCAATATACATCAATTCACAAACACGTACAAATACACATGAACTTAATTTCACAAAAAAGCCGTCTCACACACACACACTCACTCAAACGTAGATCCACTTTTACAACAAGCCCAGTGCTCACTACTTTTGCACATACACAAATACACTCACCAAGCTACCCACTGACGTACACGTGCACAGAGTATATAATTTATCCTCACAACTAAACACGTCATAGGACACACGACCACTCTTCAAACGCCACATAATCGCACACGTACACATGCACATGCACCGCCTAAAAACGCATGCAACCGATCGTGCAAAGACACACAGACTCACCTACCTTCAAATAATAAAAGGCCACACGTCCAAAATATTCAAAACTAACAACTCGAGAGCGAGATATCGATTACCGTCTATTGATCGCCAAGATATCGATGAAATGGCGCACGAATGAGGCAAATAATAATCGGAATAATAGCGTCGTCTATTGCACTTCGGTAGGAAAGACAGATAACTTACAATGATAAATAATTTTAAAGAAAATATATATATCAAATTTTTATATATCAAACGTCTTTCTTCTACCCTCTAGCGGCAATACACCACAGTCGACCAACTATTAAGTAAATAATTCGTTACTTAAGTCGACAATGGAATTATAGAATCAATTTAATTTACCTAAGACCCCTTACCTTGCACCGAATTTATATGTATATATATATATATATATATATATATATATATATATATATATATATATATATATATATATATATATATATACATATATATATATATATATATATATATATATATATATATATATATATATATATATATATATATATGTATGTATGTATGTAAATATACCAGCTGGTCTTAAGCTATTTCTAATCTCAAAACGAATGGCTGACAAAATAGGTAACAACTAGCGCATTACGGTGACTATGACAGTCTTGGACACAATTCACTACAACATGACATTTAAAAAAAAATCAACTGGAGAAAACATACAAAAATTATACTGCTGCACATCCAAAGTTCAGCCACATATGAGCATGCAAGTGCGTTCAATACCAGCTTTCAATATCGTTCGGCTGACCTGAAACTGAGGTCAATTTACAGTATCAATGACGCGTACCTGGAGAGGTAAGGGGTCCAATTTCAGTCGCTGGTAAAGGATCAATTCAAGGTTTTTCCAAGACGCACGGTTATATTAGTAACGGATTTTCAACATTAAATCAGTATAATGATAATGATAATAATAACAGTAGGCTAATAATAATAATAATAATAATAATAATAATAATAATAATAATAATAATCATATTTTCATTATTATTATTATTATATTATGAACGAATATTGAACATCAAATCAGTACAATAATAATAATAATAATAATAATAATAATAATAATAATAATAATAATAATAATATCATCATTATTATTATTATTATTGTTATCATCATTATTATTATTATTATTATTATTATTATTATTACTACTACTACTACTACTACTACTACTACTACTACTATAACATATCAGGCAACTTTTCAAGAAGACATATCACATATCTGCAGGACATGAGCGTTCGGAGATGAAAATAATAATTACAATATCAACAAACCCAAAATGCTAAAAAAAAATATAATAGCGCTAATTTTGAAAACTAAATTTCATTTCCTGTGGCACTATATAGTTAACAACATGCCCTGCTCGCAGATCTGGCCCCAAAAAAATAAAACCGCAAAATATTCTTTATAAATGAATACAAAATTAGAGAAAAGTTACACATCATAATTAAAATACGAAAAATTTCACATTTTTCCATTAAAAGTCGACCACTTCCATTAACGAACTATTTCCATGCAAAACAAAAGCTGAATTTGCAGGAACAGTTCCGGAACAATCTCTCTCTCTCTCTCTCTCTCTCTCTCTCTCTCTCCAAACTGACGAGCAAAATTAAATTCTTTTTTCTCCCGGACATTTGTCGAAAGCTGGGCAATATTCAAAGGTGAGCTACTCTCACTCGCCTCTTGAATTTGAATTAAGAATTAGAGACAACAAGTAAGTCATGGATGAGAATGATCAGAAATACGTTCAATTACATTCTGTAGTGTAAATAAAAAATAATGAGGGAATACGTTCAATTACACTTTGAAATGTAAATAAAAATAATAAGGGAAAAATAGTTTCTAAGGCTAGAACATCACTACCTGCACGAGAATACCTGAAGTAAAACTTTAAACTATAAATAAAAGTAATCAGCGACACATAACTTACACGAATACAACATAATTGTCTTGTCTTCAAATTGCTTTATTACATATGGAACCAATAATATTAATTTTTTTTTTGCTGGTGACGCAAGAGAATTTCCATAAAAAAATATTTCATTTATTCGATATATTATAAATTAATATATACAGATACAAGACGTGAATCTTCCTGTTATATGTGCTTTATATAAATATATATATATATATATATATATATATATATATATATATATATATATATGTGTGTGTGTGTGTATATATATATTATATATATGTATGTATATATATATATATATATATATATATATATATATATATATATATATATATATATATATATATATATATATATATATATATAATATATATATATATATAATACATAAAAACCATCCTATACAAAATTGCTATCTCGAGTAAACACTGTTGGCTCCCTACATAGCCCGCCTCCCAAAAGTAAACATCCACAGTAAACACAACACAAATAAATGGTTGAACAGCAAACATGCAAAAGCCACATTACCCCTAAATACTTTAGTAACAAAACCCTCGCCACACTTAACTCACTACTCACTTCCCCTACCCCTGGCAATCCCTCCCCTCCATTTCCATCTCCTTCACTACACCATCCCCCTCCCTTCTTTTTTCCTAGATGGTAACCCCTACTCTTTAAGGTCCCTCTGAAACCACTCACTCTCTTAACCTCCCCTGACAACCTTTCCCTTTTTCCTTCCCCCTGACGACCCTAGCTTCTCTTTCCCTCACCGGGGCAACCCCAATCGTTTTCCTATACCTATGTTGTACTTCTCTTCCCCCTCGCTGACAAACAATCCACCCCCATTATAACGCTTCCCTCACACAACACAATTTCCTCCTCAGCCATGACAACCCCGCCCTCTCTTAACCTCCACCGAGAGACCCCTCCCTCCCTCCCTCCCTCCTGCCTCCTCCATTTTCTTCTTCTTTATGATCGTTGCGGTCTCCATCTCCCGATGCCCCAGTATTTCTTCGTGGCCGCCTTGCAGCGCCTCCATCTCTCCAACCTTCCAAGACGACCCATCCCTCTCACCCCAACACAACCCCTTCCCCTCTCTCCGTAGTTCTTCATTGGATGGGTGGGTAGAGCTCTCGGCTAGCACGCTGTTGGCCCAGCGTTCGATTCTCCGACCGGCCAATGAAGAATGAGAGGAATTTATTTCTGGTGATAGAAATTCATTTCTCGTCATAATGTGGTCCGGATTCCACAATAAGCTGTAGGTCCCGTTGCTAGGTAACCAGTTGGTTCTTAGCCACGTCAAATAAATCTAATCCTTCGGGCCAGCCCTAGGAGAGCTGTTAATCAGCTCGGTGGTCTGGTTAAACTAAGATATACTTAACTTTTTTCCCCTCTCTCCCTAACACAGGCCACCTCCCTCTCGCCCCCCCTCTTATAACACCTCGGTCTTTGACGCCCACATCCTGTACTTCTCTTACCAGCCCCTCCCCACGCCAAAACCCCCTTTTTTTTTCTTCCCCTTCCCAACGACAACCCCTACCTCTCACTACCCTTCCTCCTACCTAGCTTTCGGGACAACAATCCCTACGCACGCACCATTTCCATAATCCCCGCGGTACACTAAAGGACCCTCGGCTGCAACCCGTAAAATAAATCCATCCATCCGGGCGAATAGGAAAAGTACAAACACACGCGTCCTCTCTAACCGCATTCACTGAGACAAAAGACACACGCCTTATATAAGCTCCTTTGTAATTGATGTACGTGCCTGCATACGCGCAAGTACATGGGCACGTGCCCAATGCACATATGCATACATATACATACATACATACTCACAAACACTCACAAACCCACACACAAACACACACACACACACACACACACACACACACACACATATATATATATATATATATATATATATATATATATATATATATATATATATATATATATATATATATATATATACTGTATATATAACTACTCTCTCGCCAGTCACAAAGGCATAAGGCACGGACAACAGAAAGACCGATTATATCTAATATACGTGCTTACATGCGCGCAAGGACACATGCACGCCCGACTATACGCGCAGAAAACAGAAACGCAAGCACGCTTCCACACATGCATTTTCAAACAAACGCCGAGACTTCAAAGGAAAAGCATCTTTGCATCTCTTTGATGAGGTTCACATGCCGAGAACAAAAAGATCGTTATGAACGTCTATTTGCTTGTTTGCTTGTGCCGACTGTCACCAAACCCGTCAGCCCTTAACAATCACAGTGACAAACTAATCCCGTGATTTTCTCATCTAAATGAACCGAAAAATTAAAAGAAAAAACACCTGGATGTCTATCTGGCCCCTAATAACGAAGATCGACTAGAACCAACCAGTCCTCAATGATCTCAGGGCCTTCACGATGGCACAAACTTTTAAAACTTCACATTAGCAACCGAAACCAGTACGCCTTAACGACCGCAAGCATCCTAAAGCGATTTTTATGGCCCTATAAACCAGCCAGCCTTTAGCGATCACATAACCATCACATAACCATCAAGAAAATTATTAATGAACTTTTTTCATTTGCGCGATTTGGTCTTCTGCAGCGCACAGGTACATATAATACCTGTTCGCTCTTTATCCATCCTTACAACACTAAAATGGAAACGAATTACAATTAAAATGGAAATGAGAATTATCCATTTTTCGTTTTAATCGGAAGAGTTGGAGTAAATACCAAGAATATACAATACTAAAAATTATATCTTCTTCGCAACTAAATTTCTTAATAAGGGAAACACTGAACAAAAGCCTAAACTATTATGGATAACAGAGGGGTTATTTGTTATGTGTCTACGTGTACGCTTGTTGGTGTGACTCTATCGCAAATAAATTTACGTAATACTCTATGTATGACTACATACAAAAGCACACTCATAAAGTTAGGCCGTCGATAAAATTATCCTTCAATAAAATAAACATTTACATATGTGCAGACATGTATGTAAGTACGTATGAATGAGTGTATGTATGTATGTATGTATGCATTTTGCCTAATTGTCAAACGTAAATTACTTTCTTTTTTACAACTGCCTTCTTCCGCTTCAAGAAATCCGCGGAACAGGTAAGATTTCTCTTTTTCTTGGGAGGGAAAAATCGAACATGCATAAACGAAACAATATATCTTGCCAATATAACTTGATAAAGGGACTATACAAACATGCTTATGAAAAGACCCTCTGAGCAGAGACAAAGTTACAATGTGATAACAAAAATCGATGGACAGAGAGAGAGAGAGAGAGAGAGAGATTATGGGAAAACAAGAGGAAAATCAATTGAGTGAAGAATTTAATGTTTCTAAGAAGATGAAAGCGAAGCATCCACGAGGCCCAGCACGGAAGCATAGTAAACACCAAAAACTCGGATTAGACACAAATGTTAATTTCATGCGACCATAAAGAATGCCGCGTGAGTATGTGAAATTATGCGTGTACACTACGTAGACTTGTTTCCTCATTTCTTAACTCTTTTGTAGCCTTTATACCTTCCTTTCTTCTTCTTCTTCTTCTTCTTCTTCTTCTTCTTCTTCCTCCTCCTCAAAGGGGAAATTCCAACGGTGGCAAAGTGCCATTTACCTGACAGGATTACGGACAGGTGTACTATATGGGATACTCTGAAAACAAGAGTTCTGTGGGCCCTTCTTAAATCCCCCTAAATGTACCGGATAAGTGTATGGAGACACGCATGCACGCAGGTACGTACAGAATATATGTCTTCACAGTAGTAAGGTAACATTTCTTTCGTTAGATGTGTCTTCAGACTTGTGCAGCGCCTTTGTTTTTCTTATTTTTAGAGCCAAGGTTTGGATATTTCTAAAGAATTCCGTGTTCCCTTACTCCGACAATATACCTCTTTGGAAGCGTGTCTATCGCTTCCTTCACGGGTAAGCCCAATTCTCTTTCTTTCCCTTCTACTTCTCGGAATAGTCTGATCGCAATACCGTCCGCTATATATATAAAAAAAACGTAAGCATGTCTCAGTAAGCACATACACACATTATAATTATATGCAGAAATTTCGTTTTAATAACGCTGTGAGATATTTACTATCGGTAAGAGTTAAATTAAGGGTAAAAAAAAAACTCGGCAGTTAACAATACAGTACTTGTCAAACCCCTGAAATTACATTTTCTTCACAGATAAAAACAAAAACAAAAAAATGCCTACTTTCTGAAAATTGTCAGTGATCCTTATGTAACTTATCTAACCTTGCTACTTAAAATATTTACTTTTGAAAGTAATTTATTCCAAGGGGCACTGTACCACAAGGAGTCCAAGAACCAACGGAGTGAGTGAATATTTTTAGCTATATGCTGCTGTAGGAACGAATAGTCACGTTTAATAAGATCTCAAGTTAAACCTTGAGGCGCATCTACCAGTACTGAATGTAGAATCCTAGTTATTTTTTACTTGAAGAGTCTCTGGAAAAACAGAAGCTAATAACGCTGAATTCTATGGACCCATGGAAATAAAATAATTTAAGACTTATTCCCCCTTTTTTTTAAATAATCAGTTTTGCTTAAAAGTGAATCTTAAATCAAAACAGTTTCCTTTAATTACATTTATCCTCATTCACTCTATTTATGAAAAGGCAACATCAGGTTGTACAATTACGTATATAAAACCTGACCTATAATTGTTTGAGAAATGACTGTCTACAACCATAACTTGAAAAGTAGCTTGTGGATTGTGCACTCGCCCGTCCCCCTTCAAAAATTAAATTTAATAATAATTTCCAGAGTGGGTGAATTAACCAAACTTTCCTCGATATCCTCAAACATAAAAATGCTTTCTGCGAAGCAGTCACTTCAAACCCAAGCTATAAAATCTCCCTTTGGAAACCAGTAATCCCACGATCAAGTCTCCAATCAAAAAACCCTTTGACGTATACAATCAATCCCACCCTGGAAGCCTTTTCCTTATGCAATAATTCCCTATCTCATCCCCACAATCCCTCCCATTGCAATGAGATTCTAACCCCCAATCCTATCGCTCAAATACTTTTCTGCCTCCGATAAGAGCCGTCACTTGAATCGGCAACAATCAATAGGTCTGGGATCACTTTCAATAGAGATCTTTATTCTCATCTGAAGAGGCAATTCTCTCATTTCATCCATCCCAGTGGGAGCGACGACTGAAGCTCATACCAAAAGCGCATTGCTTTTTTGCTTTTTAAATTGTCAAAGCACCGTCAACTCGGATGAATGCAGACTCCAGGATATATGAAGGTAATTCACAATCTCTGTTGCTCTATTTATCTTTAATTAGCTTTGTGTGTGCTGCAACGTTTCTTGGTTCTGCCCTAAAAACCTCAAGCACTTTATAAATCTTCCCTATCAATCGACGCTTCAATACATCCACTTAAGAAAAAAAAAAAATCTTCGTAGGTGCGTACGGTTTCTTGACCCTATAACGGAAACCCAAAAATATTTACGTACCCTTTTTAATCTGTCTACCAGCGTCTCATTATCTCTGTTCTAAAAAATGCTCCGTAAAAATCAAACTCATTGGTCATCTGGAACCGGTGAATAGCTAAAGTGACTTTTACGATTCGAATATCAACTCGAGCACAAACTCATCACATCCACCGAATATTATCGGAGAGAGGGATCATAATCCTAATGAAGCCATATTTTTCCACGATTCCATTTTTATACTTAAATCTCTCAAAGAGATAAAGCGCACTCGGACGGGTCACTCGTTCTCAATATATAATTAGTAGAGCCTGATGACAAAATGGCTGTCAACTAAATTTGGAACGCCTACCACTGATAATAATAATGATTCTACTACTACTCTGGTGACTCCCGTGGCTCACAGTGGTTCAGATATAAATGATAATAATGATACCTATCATTATTTAATAATAATAATAAAATTATAATATCCGATACTTTCAAACAAACGTTTTATATATTACTAATTTTACTATTATTAAAATTACCTCATCTAAAATGGAAATAAAAAATAGTGATAATATATGCTATTTTCAGTTTTACATAATGATAATGTTACTAAATGCAAATTGATCTTACTTGACAATAATAATAATGATAATAATAATAATATAATTATAATAATATTAAGGCAATAATTCGGACAGCAAAGACTGCCACATTTGCCATGGCTACAATGCTACAAAATAGATGTAATACTCACCCCGACGACACAGATTCTTCAGCCGCGGAAACTTGCATTACACGCTTTTAATTGTAAATTACACTATAGGCTTTTCAACGGGGGCGCTTGCCCCTCCTTTCCCTGGTCGGGCTGATAGAAACCTGAAATTTCGCAGACCTGCGTGTCTACGCGTTGCGTGCTGTGACGTCTTCATTACGTAATCGAGTTAATGCTCAGTTCGACAGCCTGGATGTCTTCAGCTTATTGCAGTCGTCAAGGGTAGTATTTCCTCTTGCTTAATCCAAACGCTATCGGCAACCAGACCGATATAGCTTGTTAGCAAGTTTCAGTATCTTTTTTTTTTTTTTTTTTTGTGGTGGGGGAAGGATTGGGTGGGTCGGCCTGTTGCCAGAAAGTTTCAGTAATGGAGTTTTTAGGGGGAGCAACAGATCGCAAAGATCTGATGTGTTTTAGCTGTTTCATCTTTCTTTCTTTACAAAGAAAGGACCATAATCCTACTTTGGAATGGAATGGAATATAGAATTTAAGCCAAAAGCCGAGCGGTGGGACCTATGAGGTCATTTAGCGCTGAAACGGAAACTGACCGTAAAAAGGTTTTAAAGGTATAAACGGAGGAAACCCTCGCAGTTGAACTATGAAACAATAATATTATCAGGAGAGGGTGGAAAGTAAGATTGAAGAATTAGAATATCAATGGAGGTGTAGTAAAAGGAATTAAAGGGGTTGGAGCTAGGGTCCGCAGGAACGCTGCAAAGAATCTTAAGTAAAAATGCCTACAGTGCACATCATGAGGTGCACTAATGACACTACCCACTACGGGGACAATCCTGCTTTTAAATTTCCTTTTATATCCGATCCCGTGGGAAGCATGAAAGAGGGAGTTCTCTGTCCTGAACTCACTCAGGAAGTGTAACAACTCAATCTTAGTGTTGGTTTTTTTTTATTTCTTAATACTATAAGTATTAATCTTTTTTATTGTTCCTGAAAGTCTCACACTCTGGTTACCTAAAGTATTGCACCACATTATCGTTATCGTCCTAGCCACATGATACGTAATATCGGAGTGGTAGCTTCAAAATTGCATAGGATTCCATGTGCCAGAGGGTTGGTCTGCTTGATGGGAGTGGTGGTGGTGGTGGAGAAGGGGGGGAAGGGCCTCTTACGCATAATTTCAACCAGAGGAGTATCTGAGTAGCACAGAAAAACGTGATAACCTTGCGCGAGTAGCAGCTTCGGATGTGTGATCTCATTATTCCGAGAGTCAGTACCTTTATGTCTCCAGTTTTTGACATCAAAGGGAGTGAGGTAAACTTATGATTCTATTTAGTTTTTAAAATGAAAATATAAGTGGCAATTGCTGGAACAATAGCTTATGTCTGATACAGTATAAAAAAAAATATTAATCAAAACAAACATACACAAAATCGATCGCAACGATAAACAGAAACCAGATAACAATAATATCATTAAACTTTCGAAACACGAAAAGATTTAAATTTTACTCTACAATAACGAAATAACTTCAAAAATGGAATATGAACTCCCACTCCGATCTACAACAGAATTAAGCCTAACGTCTCATGAACCTGAGATGAAATCGAAGAAATTGAATTTGCTCCATAAATCTGATAGGCCGGTTGCTTTTTAATCTCCCTGAAAGGGGAACGAGATTTAAGGATTCTGCGATGCTGCTAAGTGAAAATACGCAGGATGAAAGTGGTCTAGAATACGTGTATGAATTCTGTTTACACCACACCTGCAAATGTACACAGTATGTTTATCTTAATACATATGCATAGATACAACCCACCCTACACATGTATGCACGTACACGCACATGCACACAAACACACACACATACATACATGCATATATATATATATATATATATATATATATATATATATATATATATATATATATATATATATATATATATATACAGTATATATATAATGTGTGTGTATGTGCGTGTGTACTTGTGCCTTTCAAATGCACGTTTTGTACATAATACATATGCATTGTAGAACTTAACCCAAATGAATTTACAATACAGACACCATATATATATATATATAGATATATATATATATATATATATATATATATATATATATATATATATATATATATATATATATATATATATATATATATATATATAGACGTCTTATTCTACTGTCACCAAAAATATATTCTTTCTTACCAAAATTACTGTTCACAACCACGAGCTAAGTCCACAATTACTGGGATAGCTCCCAAATAATATCCAAAGCGCAAAAATCAATTCATGGGGGGAAACGAACCACAAAAAATCCTAAATTTAATACAAAACATCAAGACAGAAGTTATTCCTGAACCTCGGAATACATAAACTAATGAAAATCAATCACCTTAAGTATTTACACGAAAACAACACACTTACCCAGTTAAAAGATAGCATAGCAAAAACACGTATCCACAAAGGGAAGGGGGTTCCGACAGGAGAAGGTATACGGAAAGTAAGAATAACCTATCAAATACAAACTAAGTGAACCTAACGGTGGTTTTCCTTCTCCGAAACACTGGAGTTGCAACCGTGATCTCTTCAACCATATTAATATGCCTCTGTGTCCAGAGACAAGAGTGAAGTGGCGAGTTATATGTTGCTTAGCTTTTCCTTTAAGCATATTTTCTGTAGTCTCTTAGTGTTATTCTTTCATTTCGCTTGGTGCGTCTGTGTCTTGGTTCCATTGACCTATATCTTTTGTGGTGATCTTTTTTTTTTTGTTTTATGTTCATTTATATACCTAATTTTAACGCTGCATTGCCATTTTTTGTGAATTTTAAATGTTTTTATTTTTTTAATACTGTGATTCTATCTGTAGTGCAAATTATTTTCTTTTTTAGCCATGAAAATGTGACATGTGTCATGAAACGTCGGCAATAAATTTGTAAGAATGGAGGTCTTCGTTTCCCTTGTTCTTTGAGGATATATATATATCTATATATATAAATATATATATGTATAGGGTACTCCACAGGACCCACACAACAGCGATCCTACGTCCACCAGGATGATCCTCAAAAAAAAAAAAAAAAAAAAAAAAAAAAAAAACGGGATGTCCAAAGTCAGACCTGGGCCTAGGTCCTCACAATGATCGCCCGAATAATGCAAAAATATTAATTACTTGTACCCCGGCTAAACAAGAGCCCCTCGACATTTACTGAGCCGAAAGTGAAGCGGGATGAAGACTAAGCATTCAAGGGTAATAGTATATCCATACAGGCGTTTGAAGCAAATCCAAAAATCATCAGGAGTAATGAGGCTCAGAGATCAACTAACTCGTCCGGCCGAA
>NC_089758.1:11654233-11686733 GCF_040412425.1 Macrobrachium rosenbergii
GAGGCTGCAAAAGAAACATGGACGTACGAGGAAAAGAAAGAAGCAACTGGAGGTAAAGAATGACGTTGTAAGACCAAAATCTGAATATAAAAAAGGTAAGAACAAAAGAATGAGTAATGAACACAGAGATAATGAAAGAAGGGAAGAGAAATGAGGCAAGCACAAAAGATGTTAGAAAACACAAAAGATGCAGAATGACTCATAAAAACGGGCCAAAGTAGTTGGAAGGAAACGAACTGCTAATAAAAAAAAATAGGAAAAGGAGAGCTAGAAATCAGAGGATTAACTGGCAAGAAGCAAAAAACAACTTAAAGCAAAAAATCATACACAGGTTACATGGTGTCAACCTTGACTAATCGTATCATCTTTCAGGTAAAGAAATTCACTTTTGCAACACACCACTGACTAATGTAAAGAAAACAAGAAGTGTTCGTAAAATGGTTTAAAATAATCATAGATCATATCATATATATATAAATCATATATATTATATATATATATATATATATATATATATATATATATATATATATATATATATATATATATAAACCCCCTCTGGAGGGGGAGGGCGCCACAGGATTGTAAAACCTTGTTCCTAGATGAGGCTGCTGACTCCATGACCTTGGCTCCCAGCTACTGCTGGTACATCCACAGCTAGGTCGACTGGTGGTGGTGGGTCAGGCGTGAACCAAGGAGCTTACGAATGCAGCCTCAGTTCTCTAACATCAAAAGCTTTTTCTCACCTACAGTTTCATAGTCTTACTGGTATGAGGTTGCTAGCACACTATACTAACCCATCTTGGCAGGAACTCAATATATTCCGCTTAATAACCAAGTACCTGATTTACTAATGTGTAAACATGGGAATAATTGATTTAAATAGCATGTACACCCAAGTATGAAATGGCTAATGTTGTGGAAAATTTCCTATAAAAGATTAACCTAAGCAGTTAAAGTATGACTGTTCCAATGACCGTACATATTTTCCTCTCTGAAGCCACGCCCTGCTGGGGAAAACGGCTTAATGTTGATTAAAAATTTATTTATATAATGTTTATGGATGCCAGTATGTGTACTGCTCATGACAATGCAGGTATCTAAACAATAATCGATAATTGAACTGATTATTTCTAAAATAAAAATATCAAAACAATACCTTGAAATCCTCCTAATGCTTATTTGAGAAGTGAATTAACATACTGAATTCTGATGCTGACTTCCAGGGTACAAGTAGGTTACCGGAGGAAGACTGGAAAGTTTTTAAGTGTTTGAGTGTACGTGGCTGGGAAACATGACAAACATTAAAACTAAAGAAACAGGTCTGTGACAGGCATAAAATGTACCCTAAAACCTCAACTGATGACCAAATAAAGATCAAATTTTCACCAGGTAAGAATAAATTTACTGACCTGGAGTTTGCATCAGCCACAAGCAGGCCATTTTCTATGCGTGCCTCGACTCTTACGTCACCCGTTTTCTGCTGCCAGCAGGAACGTGGGCGTGTTAGGGGGGACCATTCCAAATATGGGCTGTGGGACCGGTATGCCGGGACAACGGAACAGGGTCGGTGGTGCCCGGTGCTTTCGAGTTCTAGTGACCCCATGGACGACTTTTACTCTGCACCCAGTTTGCTTTACCTTGATCTTACTTTACCTTTCTTTTCTAACGCTTGAGCTTAATGAGACCGGAACGCGAGTGTGAAAGGTGAGTATTTATAATAACGGTTCGACCATTCACTGAAGAGCGTTGGTGAAGGAAAATTTACGTAATCAGTTATATAAAGAGTGCCGAGTTTCTATATATATATATATATATATATATATATATATATATATATATATATATATATATATATATATATATATATATATATACATATATATATACATTGTATATTATATACAGTACATATATACATTATGTGTATATATTTTATATATATATATATATATATATATATATATATATATATATATATATATATATATATATATGTGTGAGTGAGAACTGTCGAAACACCTGAAAGAATAACACCTGCCAAGTATAATAAATAATCTACCAATCGCTAAAAAAAAGAAAACTCTATCACCTTACAACATCTGTTCTGAAAACGAGTGGCAGTCAGGCCATCAACAGAAGCGGTTGTTTCCGATAAACCAGATACAGCTGTTGCAGAAACTAGTTCCTTTGTAAGCTAAGAATAAATATAATCTAAATGAACCTTGGAGAATTCCTTAATGACTGTAGAGCAGGAACAATGTGTAAAGCATTCAGTTTTTATAAGCTGTTAATACCTATGAAAAGCAAAGGAGTGAATGTTAGGGCAGCAAGCAATTATTCAATCAAAAACATAGCATATGGTAAGCAAGAAACGAAGTCACAGATAGATAGGTTTGGGAGAGCTAGGAACTACAAGTAGCCCAAATATAGAATATACGAAGCCAAGCAAATAGTTTATGCTGTGCCACGAGCAAATTATCAATGCTCAACAGGAACTACAGGCAGCAAACATATAATCATTTAAAGCAGGAACCACAACTGGCATATACAGTTTATGATGAGTCACGAACCAAAAATAGCAATCACGATAGTATAAAGTTAGAACCTACGAGTAAAAAACACAATTCAAGTTAAATGAGGGACTACAATAGTAAGCATATGCTATTTGCTATGGCAAACACCGTCAGTAGCAAACGAACAAGTACAGTATAAGCGAAAACTGGAACTAAATGACACACACCACTTCATCTCAGGTCGCGGCCCTATGTGAAGAGCAAGAAAATTCGTTCCGCTTCAGACAGCAAAAATGCCTTAAAGCTTCAAACATATATCAGGACACATGTGTAGTATATCATATACAAACGCATACTAAATAAGTAAATAAATGCACGGGAAAATCATTTTACTATATATTATAAATTATGACAAAAAACAGTGTATCAGTTGAGCCCTCATTCCTCCACCGATGCATTCCCTACCGGCTCCAACCGACCCCCCATACAACTCATTAGAGGCAGGTGGGAAGCTAAATTAATGAGGGCGGGAGGGACAAGACCATTAAGGGTGACTGAGTTCCTCGCAGGAAACCAGAGTTCGCCTCTACGGCATAAAGGTGTTTCTCTCGGCTTCCAAAATGTCTCCTTCTGCCCGAGACTAAAGTCAACTCATATGCATTGAATCACCCGACGCGCCCTCTCTCTCTCTCTCTCTCTCTCTCTCTCTCTCTCTCTCTCTCTCTCTCTCTCTCTCTCTCTCTCTCTCTTGAAGAAAATGGATTTCATTCATTAGTACGTTTGTAATATAATCTTATTTATAATAGTCTGCGTCGTTTAAATGAACGGTGAACGAAACAGAGCTGAATGAACGAGGTCGGACGGTCTGCTTGCCATATCTTAAATCACTTGAGAGAGAGAGAGAGAGAGAGAGAGAGAGAGAGAGAGAGAGAGAGAGAGAGAGAGAGAGAGAGAGCATACCTTCACACATAAAACGGGTGACAGGAATGAAAACAATAAAAAGTTGTGTTGGCTGTGCATGGGATTCGACGTCACTCAATACGTCATATATATCATGGATCAGGTTCCGAAATATTAAGTTCTCAATCACGACTATGGAAGAAGACAGCACACAAACGGTCAACAATAAACCTCCAAGAAAAAGACAATCAAACTTCGCTGTGACAGCCAACTATATATTTAAAAAATATAGATGGATAAACAGACAGACAGCAAACAGACAAATGATACTTGGTCAATTTACCCAATACTGACGCTAAAACAAGAGACTTATGTAACAGTCTCTCCCTCCAAACTAACATACACATCAGCATGTTCGTACTGGATGCCCACTTAGCAAGATCTATTGTTGCAATAAATCCAATTTACTGAAACGTTCAACATATATCTCCAAACGCACAATATATAAATATACACAGTATATATATATATATATATATATATATATATATATATATATATATATATATATATATATATATATATACCCGTATATATATATGTGTATGTATATAATATATACACACAAATATACACTGTACACGTATGTATGTATGTATGTATTTACAAAATAATGAGAGAGAGAGAGAGAGAGAGAGAGAGAGAGAGAGAGAGAGAGAGAGAGAGAGAGAGAGAGAGGAATTATACCCTTCTTTTGAATGCTTACAACACGATTTTGTGAAATGAGATCCCTCTTTTCAAGAGTGCAGAAAGATAAGGAGAAAGGAATGAAAATAAAGAAAGATTTGCAACCTCTCTCTCTCTCTCTCTCTCTCTCTCTCTCTCTCTCTTCAAACAAACAATTTGCGATAGCGTGTTCTCAAAAACTGTCAAAACAAGTGATCTGGTTTTTCTCAGATTTCTTCACCCAGCGCATGTGCGCGCGAGCACTTGCGCTTGCTCACCCTTGCAAGCACCAAATACATCTCTCTTTTTAAGCCGCGAAGTATCTGGCATATTTACATTGCACGTTATGAAGAGTCTCCTCACTTAGCTAGGCCGTTTGAACCTCAGTGGCACAGACAGAATTCATATCCTCTGTCTGATCTCTGAGCTTGGGTGGGGAAAAGGCTGCAGCTACTGCTTTTACTAATACTACTATTTCTGTATTTAATACAGATTTCAATATTACTACTACTATTAATACTGCCATGGAAAAAAGAATCGGTATAAAATTAGTAAAAAACGCAGTCACAATTTTGTTTCACTTGAAACAATTTAAAGGATAACTTGGTACAAAACTCGAGCAAAATCTGTCTACCCGAGATGTTACTACTACTACTGCTACTACTACTACTACTACTACTACTGCTGCTGCTGCTGCTGCTGTTGGTATCACGTGTAAGATAAACAAATAATTAGGATGAAAAAAGGATAAGTCGAAATCTTGACACACTGAATCGTAAACATGAACGAGGAGTCATCACTACTAATATTACTACTACAACCTTTACTGATCGCTATGACAGCAACGCTGCTTTCATCAAACGGCCAGGCGATGTAGGATCTGATGATAATCCCTTACGATAACGTAAACCCAACCGCTTTGCCTTATCAACTTTCCCATTAACGACTTAACGACTTACAGCAAGCTTTATCTCTACACCTTTAAAGATAACGTACCGTGATTGTTATTGGTCTTGCCGTTTATTTATGTCCGTATTAATGATGCCGGTGATCGTAGGGCTGGAGTAGGCTGCGATAACGCTTTAAAGGGACATGCACCACTCCACTGACACAGCTCTGTTGTTTGTCTATGTGTGTATGCGTTTATTTGTTTCCTAAGTATACTTACTGGGAATATCTATCTATCTATCTATCTATCTATCTATCTATCTATCTATCTATCTATCTATATATATATATATATATATATATATATATATATATATATATATAATATAAATATATATATATATATATATAACATTCTTTATTACAAGCTTTCGAGGTATAAAACACTCATCATATATATATATATATATATATATACAATAAAATGATATCATATAAAACTATATATATATATAAAATATAAGAAATACAAACTAAAAGGGTAGTTCATTTTTAACGTTTTGTTTTTATGCAAAAAAACTTCTATATTGCAACAGACTGCTTTGCAAATCAATGGTCTTTAGGCTTGTCCCATGTTAATGTTTACTAATTTTTGATCTTTTTAATAATAACTAAATTAATAATAAGTCTATTTGAACAAAATAATAATAATAATTCAGAGATAACACGATCCATATAACTCTGATACGTCTTTTCCGCGTTTATATAATTCCGGTTAAATTTAATGACGTTGTGTTTTTTTTATTAAGCAACATGAATTGCAAGAAACATGGAAAAACGTGCTACGTAAAAAAGAAAAAAACTACAAAATTAACTTTCTTTGGCAAAAATCATAACTCAAGTAACTCGTATTTTCCTGTGTAGTAGTCTTTTGTGTTTGAATTTACTAATTAAACAGTTACCGTAATATTGTGAAAATGACATTTATAAATAAACGTAATGGGAATAAAACTGAGATCCCTAGCTATGTAACGTAAATACAAGGTGTGAATAAGAAACTGGAATTATACACAAACGAAGGAATTCTAATTTCTACATGGCAACTGGGTTACTTTTTGAGGACTGTAATGAACATGACAATAAGCGATAATAATAAAAAGCCTATAAACCAATACCTGACGGCAAGACGTCCAGTTAATAAATAAAGGAACCAAGCGATAAGAAGCAATAATCACATGAAACAGAAACGACATACGCGTGAAAAAATGTACTTAATATCTAATAAAAAAAAAACACCGGATATTATCTAAAGCGCAAATGCACCAGTCAAAATATATGATGCTCACAATGCGACTAGTACCAAACAAAGACATTCATAATAAAAGCAGTGTTATGCAACATCAGTGGCAAATAATGAAACATTACAGAACAAAGTGAATATCTATTATTACATCTATATCTAGCTAAACCCATTACGAACGAAAAGGACAATATTCTAAAATAAAAGCACCACTCTTCAATTTCCCTTTCCCCTCTGTCCCTTTGATGCGGGTCTGGGCAAGAATGAGGTACTACGTTATCCGACACACTGGCTTTAAACTTGGACAAAAAAAAAGAAAGGAGGAAAAAAAAGAAGACGAACATATTAAAGCATCGTGCGAGCGACAACTCACCAGCTAATAATTTTGGATTCAGCTTCGAGGGGGATCTCATTACGGAGCTCCGCCGGAAGGGGAAAGGATGAAAATAACAAGGGCCAAGAAGAAACACTCTTTGGATGGGGAAATCTTTACGTATAAACTAACTCGCATAGCCAGAACGTATTTATTACTTATATGACTGGTAGTTTGTCTCATTTCTCTATAGTTTTTCTCATTTTTTATGTTTGAGTTAAATTTTACGTCTCACCTGGGACTTACTTGTTCATTTTATATTTCGTTAGTATTTTTGCTGATTTTATTATACAATTCATTTTATTGTATATATATTGATTCTCATCCTTATATTTTTTCAGCCTGATGATAGGTTTATAGATAGATATAGATAAAGATAGATTCCTGTCTTGGCAATATTATTTATCATTAATAAAATATTTCAATATATATATATACTATATATATATATATATATATATATATATATATATATATATATATATATATATATATATATATATATATACTCATCATAGTTCATTTTGTTTTTGTTTTTATGCAAAAGAATTCTATATTAGCTGAGACTGTTTTGCAAATCAGTGGTCTTTCATGCTTGTCCCATGTTAATGTTTACTAATTTTTGAGTAATAATAATAATAAAATGCAATAATAATAATAGTTAATTCAGAATAACACGAATATAACTTTACGTCTTTTCCGCGTTTATAACCTTTAAATTTAATGACGTTGTTGTTTTTTTATTAAGCAACATGAATTGCAAGAAACATGGAAAAACGTGCTACGTAAAAAAAAAAAAACTACAAAATTAACTTTCTTTGGCAAAAATCATAAATCAAATAACTCGTATTTTCCTGTCTATCTAGTCTTTTCTGCTTATAATTAAACAGTTACCGATTTTGAAATGACATTTATAAATAAACGTTTTCTTAAAACTGAGATCCCTAGTTCCTCTAACGTAAATCCTGTGAATAATAAGGCTGCAAATACACAAATGGAATTCTAATTTCTACATGGCAACTGGGTTACTTTTTGAGGACTGTAATGTACATGACAATACGCGATAATAATAAAAAGCCTATAAACGCAATACCTGAATTTCAAGACGTCCAGTTAATAAATAAAGGAACCAAGAATAAGAAGCAATAATCACATGAAACAGAAACGACATTTCGCAATAAAAATGTATCATATCTAATAAAAAAGACGGATGATCTAAAGCGCAAATGCACCAGTCAAAACAGAAATGATGCTCAGAATGAACTTTTACCAAACAAAGACATTATAATGAAAGATCTCATAACATCAGTCCAAATAATAAACATTACAGAACAAAGGAATATCTATTATTACATCTAATCTAGCTAAACCCATTACTAAGAAAAAGACAATTTCTAAAATAACAGCACCACATTGATTTACATCCCCTCTGTCCCTATGCGGGTTGAGCAAGAATGAGGTACCACGTTATCCGAACTGGCGAAACTTGGACAAAAATCTAAAAAAAGAAGACTCATATTAAAGCATTCATGCGACAACAACTATCAAGGTTCTTAATCAGCTTCGAAGTTACCTGTCCGCCGGATCAAAAATTACTTGAAAATAACAAGGGCCAAGAAGAAACACTTTTGGATTCACATCACGGAAAACTAAAGAGAACGTAAAATGTACTTATATTACTGAACATTAATGTCACAGTCTCTCTCTCAAAAAAATTTAAGAGTCATTTTGGGACTTTTGAAAATAAAGTATATATGCTATATATATACGATATATATATATTTTTAATAGCAAATATAGTTAAAACGCAGATTTTTATATAATTACAATCATACAACACAGTATTGATATATATTTGATAACCGATTCTGAGATAGATAGATTTGCACACACACATCTTCTATCGTTGTTTTCCATCAATGGTCATGCTTAAACTAGGTTCTTCTTTTGAAATAGTCAGATGCACATCACCCCCGCATCCATACATTTCCTGGTTGTTGACCAGTAATGTTACTCTCCTAAGTGTGCAAAATTGCCTGATTCACCAATAAAGTAGTTTTGCAAAAGGCAAAAGAACCCACTTGTCTTCAGATGCCTCTGAGCTAACTGAAGGAATAATGTTCAAGTTTTTCTCTAAGAAGATATCAAGCTGAATTTAATCACACATCTATCTGCTTTTTGTTTTTGTTTTGAAATCACTAGCTATTCATCTTCAACAGATCACTTTTCCTTTTATAATATGCAAAATATGGAATCTACAAGTGCCAACACAAGCTAAATGAACAATACAATATATTTATACGCTCATGAATTTCATATTCCATAATACATGGACACTAAGAACTTCTGCAAATGTTTTCCAATATATCAACGCATTAAATTAGACGGTGATTTACCCGCACCTAAAACAGAAATTTGCAGGTGAAGGCGAAGATCATTTGTATATTGACGATCTCAGTTGAATCCAGACCACTGGACATGATTAACAGACAGTCCTAGAAGCTTCAAGAACAGATTGACATTGATTTATATCGCTATTTGGGCAGAAATCAATGCGAGTTACCAGAGTTCAACGGAATTCATGTACAACATATCAAGGTTCTTAATCACTTGAAGTGCCCGTCCCGCCTATCAAAAAATTATTTGGTAAAATTTCAATACTTAATGCAGAACGTTTATTCACATACACGGAAAATAAAGAGGTAAAATGTACTGATTATGAACATTAATGTCACAGTACCGGGAAAAAATTTAAGATCATTTTCATTTTTGAAAATAAAGTGGCATGCTTGCTGAAGATTCACCTTTTTTAACAGCAAATGGTAGTTAAAACGCAGCTTTTTAATTACACCATATTACACAGGACTGTTTGACTAATCATTTTCAACTCTTGCGCCTCTTCTATGGAGATTTTCCATCAATGAAGTCATGCTCAAATATTTCCTTCTTTTGAAATAGTCAGATGCACATCACCACCGAATACATTTCCTTTTTTATAAAGGGATGTCGCAAATTGATTTAAATGGGCAGGTAGTTACAAAAGGCACAAGAACCTCTACAGCTCTCTCAGCTAACTGAAGGAATATGCTGAGTTGTTCTCACCAGAAGATCCATGGAAAGGCACACACTAATCGCTTTTTTTCAAAAGAGCGTTATCTCAACCAGATCACCTTTCATTTTATTATTGTTGATGGAATCTACGTGAAAAGAAGAACACAATCAACCTTTCCTGGTGAAGATTTACTGGAAGGACTAACTACAGTCTTCAAATGTTTGCATTAGCGAGCTTCATGAAATTTCGTAGGTGATGCAAAAGTTGACAACGAGAGTTTAACCAGACCACTGAGCTGATTAACAAAGCTTGACATGCTTCCTAATATGGCGGGACTTATTAGTTCGTGGCTAAAACCAATTACCTGGCAACAGGACCTAAGCTTACTTCCAGCAATCAAGAAATGAATTTCTATCACCAGAAATAAACACATCAATTCTTCATTATAGTCGGAGATCGAACTAGATCACTCTGCTCCTCGTGAACTCTATCGATTCGTCCAACGAAACAAGTGAAGGCTGGCACCTTTTCACAAAAATCATTTTCAACTCGGTTGAATGGAGATGTTAAACTAACTGAAGTATGTGAATATTTCTTATATTGAAAGGACAATAAGAATTTCCTATTTATAAATGGATCTGCTTGATTTAAATGTCTTTGCAATCCTGGAACAGACAACGTCCATGGAAAGGGCACCTCGTTTCTGCCTGGAAAGTCTGTTATACTTTTCTTTTCCTTCACATAAGAAGTTGTTAACTATGCACGATTTAAGGCTCGTCCTCTGATTAAATTTACTGGAAGCACAAACTCGGTTCTTTGGAATGTTTGTTAGCGACTTCGATCATCGTAATGCAACAGTGTCAACTTGAATTTCGCCTCCTTTCCAAATCATGCCCGCAAATTTGACATACCCCGTGCCGGTCGTTAAAATGTTCATCAAATACTGAAGGTTTGAGAGTGATGTTTAAAAATTCTATACCAGAGAGTATACCGTGCGTTCACTGAGGTCAATATTTTTCAGTTATGCGGGTGAAACCCTACCGAACATAATCCTTACTTTTTTAAGGTCTCTATTTAAGTACTGTATATTAATACTTAAGACCTTCCATAAGACAGCGTGTCTCGCACCCCCTACAAGGAGGTATCGTTACCCCCGGGGGTACACTTACCCCTGGTTTAGAACATGGATTCTACAGAGTAGAAATCTTAATTGTGGTGGGTTAGATCGATTGATTTCATTCAATAACTTGGCGTCACATCTTAGGAAAACACAGAGATATAGACTAAGGTATAAATAGCAACCTAACGAACGAGCATCAGTCAAAACACTTCAGTCAAAGCAGCTAAAAAGAATCTAATACAAATATCAACCATAATCTATTACCTCCTCGTCTTTAGTTTTTTTTTTTAATTCATACTCATTTTTTCTATAAAAATTCACTTGAATTTCCACGTGGCAAAGTGGAATCTGAAGTGAACCGTAATTCCCGATGTGCTCGTATGATATCAAAGAGCAAAGGTCATAAAAAATATAATGTTTTTCATGTTTTGCTGAATTATTTTACCCCAAAGGTTAGCAAAGCTTAAAACATGAGTAAATGGCTCCTGCAAACAAGAAAACATGAAAATCCAACATACTTTTCCTACTTTAGTATTTAAGGCACAAAAAAATATTCGAAAGCAAATGTATTATGACTGGGGTTTATGGTATTTCACAATGGTAAAAGCAATGCTCCGGTGGACCTAACCTATTAGTTCATAAACTATAAAATTATGATACCTAAAAATATATGTCTAACAACTAAAGACGAATGAGCAAACAAAAGGCGAAGTAAAAAAAAATTGTTGGAAATCTACTCAAACCGAATGTTAAGGTGAATATTGTTTAAATAAATCAACGGAAAAATAAGATAAAAACTAATAAAAAAAAAAAAACAGAAGCAGTAATGGTAACGAGGTTATGGAGCTCACTTCTGACATTCCGTCTTATAATCGACGAAAACTGTTTTGATGGATGTTCGACTTTCAAGGTTTATGGCTTATAAATGTTTATGAGATTATATAAATGCATCCTCTTCTTACCAGCAAAAAAATAATACTTATACATACATACATATATACATATAAATATACATATATATATACAGTATATATTGTATGCATAGTGTGTGTGTATCAATATTATATATATATATATATATATATATATATATATATATATATATATATATATATATATATATATATATATATATATATATAGTGTGTGTGTATAGTGTGTGTGTATTATATATAATATATATATATATATATATATATATATTATATATAACATATATATATATAGTATATATATATATATATATATATATATATATATATATATAAAAGGAAAATTTTCAAATAAAAAGCCGGGAAACTAAAAAAAATTCGCATACAGCATTGCCAGCAACAATACTGTACAATCATATCAATACCAACAATATTGATGATAAAATTTCCTTATAATAATAATTATAATAAGAAGAAAAAGAAGAAGAAGAAGAAGAAGAAGAAGAAGAAGAAGAAGAAAGAAGAAGAAGAAGAAGAAGAAGAAAGGAAAACTACAGCAGCAAAATCCGCACCGGACCAAAAAAGAAAAAAAGAAAAAGAAAAAAAGAAAAACGAAGCAGAAGGAAACTGCATTACGTTTCGCTCGGTAATGAAATCAGATCGCTCATTCGGTCGCACACAATGAAATCGGTCCCACATGAAAACCTCATAAACTGGCGAATAAAAGCTTCGAATACAACTGGAATAAAAGCGATGATGTTTTCCGTTTGATCTTTTATTATTTCTTTTATCTTCTCCGTGAAATTACGCGATGTGTTTTGATCCACTTGATTACTCTTTTATGAATTTCTCTAATGGTTTCCCGGAACTTCACTTTTGGAGAGTGAGCAAAAGATCAGAGAGAGAGAGAGAGAGAGAGAGAGAGAGAGAGAGAGAGAGAGAGAGAGAGAGAGAGAGACATTTCAAGGGATGGAATGATAAGGTTAAAGACAAAAATGTTGAAGCATATATTGAGAGAGAGAGAGAGAGAGAGAGAGAGAGAGAGAGAGAGAGAGAGAGAGAGAGAGAGAGAGAGAGAGAGAGAGGGGGGATTTCAAGGGATGGGAATGGTAAGGTTTAATACAAAAATGCTGATGCAAATACTGAGAGAGAGAGAGAGAGAGAGAGAGAGTACATTCACTTCAAGGAATGAGAATGATTATGGTTAATAAGAAAAATGCCAATGCATATTTTGAGAGAGAGAGAGAGAGAGAGAGAGAGAGAGAGAGAGAGAGAGAGAGAGAGAGAGAGTTCTGCAGTGCACACTGATACGGTAAATCACGTTATGTTATCGCTTCATTAACAATTTGAAGTTATTTATTTTTCGTTTTTCTTCTCGGTTAATCTAATTCCACGGTCACTGAATATATGTATATGTATATATGTACATTGTATGTATATGTATGTATATGTGTATATGTATATAAACGTTTGTATTCACACAAGCTTTTCTGTGCATGTGTTTCTGTAAATATGAAATTAAGGAAATAAACAAAAATGCCTAGGCACATATCCACACTAACATATAAGCGGAATGTCCTCTCTCCAACACATACACATATTTATACACGGATACACATATTTATTTACACACATAATATGTAAGTAGAAGTGTGAATGTATATATATATATATATATATATATATATATATATATATATATATATATATATATATATATATATATATATATATATATATATATATATATATATATATATATATATATATATATATATATATATATATATATATATATATATATATATATATATATATATATATATATATATATATATATATATCGTGTATGTCTATCAATCAAGAGAACCAAAGTTCGACACCTGCGCTAGGACAGGCAACTATGTACGATCCGTTAAAATTCTTATATATATATATATATATATATATATATATATATATATATATATATATATATATATATATATATATATATATATATATATATATATATATATATATGTATATATACAAGCATACTGAACCATATGGACGTATGCATAGCCTACAACATCTAAAAACCTGACGAACTATTTTTCCATATGGGCAATCAACAAAGATACAGTGGTATTCTGTGCTCCTGCTGTGATACAAGACTGCAATTGCACCGCCCTCAACCGGAAAAGTTTGACATTCATGGACAGGCCATGCATCTCCAACCGTCCTCTTCCAACAACACTCTCCCCTCCCCTGTTCCATAAACACAGCCAAAATGGAACACGAAAAACACAAATGGAATGGTGAAGTGACTCGACCAGAATCCTGTATTCGGATCAAAGTTGACTGAAACTTTCTACGGGAAAATGATAACATTCCGATTGCACACCAGACGAGAACGACAGCTCCTGAAATTTTGGAACTAAAACATCAGTTAGAGAGCATACAATGTTCTTTGTATATATATATATATATATATATATATATATATATATATATATATATATATATATATATATATATATATATATATATATATATATATATATATATATATACATATATATATATAGTACATTTTATACTATATGTATATATGTATGTTTTATGTATGTATATATATATATATATATATATATATATATATATATATATATATATATATATATATATATATATATATATATATATATATATATATATATATATATATATATATATATATATAAAAAACATCAGTTATAGTTCCAAAATCAGGGGCTGTCGTTTTCATTAAGTGATGCAATCGGAATAAATATATATATATATATATATATATATATATATATATATATATATATATATATATATATATATATATATATATATATATATCACACATATACATATTATGTATATATATGTATATATAATATATATGTTGGGGCTGTGCAGTATTCATAAAATGTTGGATTACTATAAACTAAACGTACTGTACTGATTAAGTACAGAGAATAAAAAATACAGTATACAATGGAGGAGCTAAATGGGTGGTATAGCGTCCCCAACAATTTACGAACTTCCATTCTCCTCAATAAGTTTCCATGACACCCATTTAATTTGTTTGGTAAAATAAAAACATTTTTGTAACTTTAATTAGTTTTTCGTATATATTTTCTGGAAGTTTATAATTCCATTTCAATCAGTTTTTCAGTCTGTGACATTTTTATTAATATTTTAAAAATTTCATGAGTTTCGTTATTAAAATTTGGTCATTTGTTTTTCATCCAGTTTTTCATTGCTTTGATCACCGGCCCCCCTCCTTCTCCTTGTAAAAAAAAAAAAAACACAACTGCTCAATTGAGGATAAACCCCACAAAACTAGCTACTTTATACAACTACACAGGAGGCTCATAAGCGGCAAATAGGACGCCTTGAACACACTTTACCAATTACCTCCCGCACATATTCTCATGCTTCCTGGATACTAAAACCATTCTTTTCCTATGCCTCCTTTTCACCATATACCGAACCCTTTCTAGATCTTCTCTTCCACCAATAACACTTCTATATTATAAACTACTCGTCGAACAATCCTCATACATTCCACTATATGGCCGGAAAACATTTCAATTTGTTCTGATTCATCCTTATACCTACGATTTCATTTTACCACATCCACGTATATCCACATTTCTCACCCTTTCAGTAATTATTCTTACACAGCATATGCAAATTCAACATATCACTTCTACAGCTTCAACCTTTTTTTTTTTCATTAGCCATGAGCATCCTCACTTTCCCTTGCACAAAGGAGTTGGCTCAACTTAATATACATAAATGTGGGTGTTTACGTGGATATGACTTTACGAAAGAATCAGACTTTTAAGATGGTTGGGACATATGGAGGGACCGGAGGATGGTAGGCAGGAGGAAAAAAGTAAAATTCTGACGTGGCCATAAAAACAGACAGCTCAAAGGAAGCACGGGATAGTTGGATGGAGGAGGTTCTAGAATGAAAGAGCAGTAATAACCTGGAAGCAAAGGAAGTGCGCGCAAGACGCATTTGAATGGGGCAGTGAGGGCGGGGGCATTTGAATTTCTAATGATGACCATTCTGGTAAAGGTTTACGAAGTGACCAACACCGAGGAAGTTTTCCGCACCTGGGGTTCACCCACTATTCAACAGTTAAATTAAGAACATGGCAGTGACCTTTCACTTACCTTTGTTTCTTTGAAGCCATAACCTCTTAGAGAAACAGGATTAATGATTAATAATATTATATATATATATATATATATATATATATATATATATTCATATATATGTATATATATATATATATATGTGTGTTATATATGTTATATATATTGTATGTATATATATATATTCATATATATATATATATATATATATATATATATATATATATATATATATGTATATATATATATATATATATATATATATATATAATATATAATATATATATATACATATATATATATATATAAGATCAATTTATACGATAACATACTTTCATCTTCATGTCAAATCATTCAATAGCACCAATCCGTCCTGGATATTGACACGATATGCGCTGATACCTAGAACTGTACCGCTCTGTTTACAAGGTTCGCAGACAAATTAAACCATCAAACATTGAAATATACAACAACAGAAACACTATATGTGATACAATTCTGAACAGAAATTCATTTTCATACTTGTTTACCGTGAAAGTTACAGCAACCTGGGAGAGGAATTTAATATCCTTCCATACATGTGAATATTAATAATTGATAATTGACAAAGGGTTAGGAATGCGCTCAATTTTGCCAGAATAAATTGCAGAAACCGGACTCGAGAACTTGCAGAATGTTACTTCAGAAACAAAGGTGAAAACCACTTCAAGATAATTCAATCTCTTCGCTCACGTACAATCTCATCTTGAAAGCCTTTTCGTACACTACTTGAGATACTCGCCCAACAACAACGACTGACCGACGACGAATTGGTTATCTTTGAAAGTGGATTTTAAAAGTGGGCTTACACATTCTAATACCTAGACGGTGTAGGGTGCCTAAAAGCCCACGCACTAATCGCCATCACAAACGTCATCGTCAGACAAATATACAATTAACGCCATTCAGCTAAAACCATCTCTGTTCCTTATGACGCTGACTTCTGTGTTTAGTAACCTCTTCAAAGTCCAAATACATAAATAAAGGCTAATTATCCGCCCCATTTATGAAACCTCGATTATTATAACTCTCCTCAGAACCTAAGGTCTCTTGGTCTTATCTGAGACATTTTTAATTGTTGAAAATGGAGTTCAGTCTAGAGCAGAGGTCAGTCTTGAGTCATACCCTCCTTGCCCCTGCCTTACGGTCCCTTCTTAGTCTTGAAAAACAAAGATGAAGTATGCGAAAGCAAAAAATAATAATAATGATGAACAGACTTCACTTCCACAAGTAATCACTACAAAAAGAAAAATAGCATAAAATACCTGATCAAAATAATTACAGCTAAAATTTAATCTACTGTTAAAAGTAATGCACGTATCTAAAAAAAAAAAAAAAAAAAAAAAATGAAATACAACTAACAACGAGTAAAAATGCGCCTATATCGTATAATCAAGGCCACCGAAAATAGATCTATCTTTCGGTGGTCTCGGTATAATGCTGTATGAGCCTCGGCCCATGAAACTTTAACCACGGGCCGGTGGTGGCATGGCCTATATCGTTGCCAGATGCACGTCTATAGCTAACTTTAACTTCAAATAAAATAAAAACTACTGAGACTAGAGGGCTACAATTTGATATGTTTGAATATTGGAGGGTGGAAGATCAACATACCACTTTGCAGCCCTTTAGTCTCAGTAGTTTTTAAGATCTGAGGGCGGACAGCAAAAGTGCGGACAGAAAAAAGTGCGGATGGACAAACAAAGCCGGCACAATAGTTTTCTTTTCAGAAAAATAAAAAGGAATGAAAACAAAAAACAAAAAGACAATAGTTTTCTTTTCAGAAAAATAAAAAGGAATGAAAACAAAAAACAAAAAGAAATGAAAACCAAAAACAAAAGGTAATGAATACATCTAACAAAAAGGAGTAAATACAACTAACAACTGGTGGCCCAAGGGCCACTGTGCTCACTAGCAAGTTTAAGATTATGACTTTTTCTTTACATCCCTTGTAAAATCAACTGTGGCCTCAGTTAGGCCCTGAATTGAACAAGTTCGAATAAAGAAGATTATTGAAGATTATTGCATAATAATTTGACATGCTGCAGCCCTGCTATTCTTGAGAAACAGATTTTTAAAGAATTTTTTATAAACTTTGCTATGAAAACATTTAACACTTCCTGTGAGTCCTTCTGGCCCAGGGGGGCCATAATTTGAACAAACTTGAACCTAAATTCCAAAAGGAAGTTTTCACGTAAATTTGCTGTTTAGGGACAAGTTGCCTTGGAATGAATTTTTAAATTACCTCACCTCACGCCATTTTCATAACCTAAATTAAATCCTCTTGGAAAAGGGCGCGCCCCCTCTCCCCCCTTAACTCAACATTTGAATAAACTTGGATCCCTTTTACGAAAGGATACTTAGAGCCGAGTTTGGCTGAAGCTGATCCAGTACTTCTATAAAAGTCGAAAATGTGAAAAGTGACATACAAATATTCGTACACAAGCCACAAATTTTTTATCACAGAAGCTCATTCGAGCTTCCCACTCAGGTGACAGTTATCAGTACAGAATAAAAAAAATACTAGCTTCAAAGTATTAAAACGCCGAAACCCTGTCTTTACTGCAAAAGAAAAATCACAGCACAGAACTAGATCGCAACCAGCTAGCATGCGATTGCAAGAGGGAGGGGGAAGGGAATAGTAGATATGTTAGCCATGACAAATTAACTTGCCACGACATCTAGCGACAGAGGCGTGGTAAAACGTACTGCGAATTGAAACCGGGTGATAACAGGATCAGATAACATAACTTGTCTCTAGTAGCCCCTACCAATACCTCCCTCCCTGAGCCCCTCTATAAGGCTTAAAATAGAGGGTACCGTTGAATTATAAAAAAAAATAAACTGAAATAAAAGCCTTACAAAAACTGCGCTACAAATATTTCCGGTGAGATGCAAGCTGTTATGATTCAAAGGGTCCAAAAGCCGAGAGAGTAATCTCACTTATGCACAGCAATAAAAATTCTCAGTTATCTCAGTTCAAATCAGTTTTATCGGCTCTGATGATAAGGTAGAGGTAGAGATCACGACAGGACGGGTGAATACCTAGATATTCGGTCAGAAATATGATTTGCTTATAAATATATAGATACACATACATAAATACACACATACACACACATATATACATGCGTTATATCTGTGTATTTATGTATGCATGCGTATGTATATACGTATTTATAAGCAAATCACATTTCTAACTGAATATCTCGGTATTCACCTGTCCTGTCGTGCTCTCTACCTCCACCTTATCATCAGAGCCGATAAAACAGATTTGAACAGAGATTATATATATATATATATATATATATATATATATATATATATATATATATATATATATATATATATATATATATATATATATATATAAGATAAAATCCAAGGACACGAAACACTGGAGTGCTGCGAGGCCTTTCGACACTAGTCCTTTACTTAGCAGAGTCTGCTAAGTAAAGGACTAGTGTCGAAAGGCCTCAGCACTCCAGTGTTTCCGTTTCCTTCGTGGATTTTAGCTTTATTTATATATTCATCACGTTCCATATTTTCGTGATTCAGTTATACATACATACATACATATATATATATATATATATATATATATATATATATATATATATATATATATATATATATATATATGCATATATAAATATTAAATATATATATATAAATATATATATATATATATATATATATATATATATATATATATATATATATATATATATATATACCCAACTGAATCCGCTCTACCGGAATCTTAAATAAATGCCCACCAACCTCCAACCTACCAAATCACTACACCTTGATCCATCCCGTTACGAAGCCGTGTGTGCCTTACCTTTCGCTTGGTGTCGGAGAAGGGCAGTGCCAACCAGGGCATGTCCCCGAAGTAGTGATTGAAGGCTTCCTCTTCGTGGTCGCTGCTGACCAAGACAACTTCCAGCTGGTGTTTGGTGTTCTCCTTCACGTGCTGGTAAAAGCTGACCAGCTGGGGAGTGAAGGCCCTGCGAAAAACAAGATATATCTAATTAAGACTATGAACTGTTCAATGAAGAATATCCAATAGAGAAACGTGTAAATAAAATGGCGTTTAATCTCTTAAAAATTAAACATGAATGAAGAATGACACGAAAAAACTAGTAATATTAGAGGGGAATTGATATTATGGTCACGCTGGAGAAGCTGCTATTCTGATAATAAATTAATAAAGGCAACAACATTAACATACAAGATAAGGAGAAAAAGATGTCACCTTTTCCCACTTGAGAAATCTGCCAATGCATACATAATTACACTATATATATATATATATATATATATATATATATATATATATATATATATATATATATATATATTTATATATATATATATATATATATATATATATATAAATATATATATATATATATATATATATATATATATATATATATATATATATGTAACAGGTTTGTAAATTCCAGACTGCTTCACACTACTCAGGGAAGTAATTTAAGAGATTATCATTGGCCGAATATTGTCGGGACGCCAGTAGTGAGCATAAGCGCCTTGTAAAGCTCTTGACAGGTTTGAAACTGAATTAAAATCTCTTACTGTCAACCAATGTGTACTCTGTGTGTGTAAAACGACAACTGATTCGTCAATAAACAGATTTCCTCGTTGCTGCCTTTGTATCACTTGGTAAATTTACTAAAATCTCTTTCTCTCTCTCCACTCAAGCGTACTCGCCCCACCCACACCCTCGTCCTGATTTTGTAACACGATCTATATTCATCTGATACTAAATGGGTGCTTGTGTTCAATCTTCCTTCCATCTCTCACTACAGACAGTAACCTCTCTTATCCCTTTCGAATATGAAACCGAATCAGAATTTTGTATCAGAATACATAGTTTGATTAAAAAAAACATAATACAAAAAAGAATTCGGAAAGTGATCCCAAACCGACATCCACAATTTGACTGAACAAAAAAGGGAAAAAAAACAACGATTCCCAACATAAAGTTCGACTGAAAAACCGGAGACTAAAAACGCATTCTGGTTGTTGCTTGGGAAACGCATCGCCCCCTGTTCTTCCGCTTCGGTACAGCATTCGAATCATCAAGCCTCAGAGCCACTGGAGGGAACCTCAAAAGAATGATCGAGCTGGAATACATTGGCATTGCTGTGCCATTCAAGCCCCGAAGTTACGCGAGGCATTGACGATGTAACTCCCCTTCATGCCTCGCAGGAGTGTATTACATAGTACATAAACTAAATACATATTTCCCTTCCTCCCCACCCCCCTCCTCTCTCTCTCTCTCTCTCTCTCTCTCCTCTGCAGTCTTCCTCTCTAGTCTCTGTACAGCCCTTTCCTATTGCCAGTTCCTCATTTGCTACACACACTTTTATTCTTTTACATTCCTTTTTTTCCTGTTTATCCTTTTACAATTACTCCTTAATCCTTTTACAATTACTCCTGGCTCTTCTTCTTCTCCAATCTTTCTTTTCCATTTTTCCAATTCTCTCTCTCTCTTCCTTTTCCTGTCCTGGATACTTTGAAAGACAACCTCTGTTCTTTTTTTTATTGCCCCTTATCTCCTACCTTCTTTCTTATCTCTCTGCTTCTACCAATCCCTTCCTTATCAAACCCTACTTTCCTTTCTAATTCCATTTTTCCCGTCTTATCTCCTTCAAATTCTTATTTCGTCTGCCTTTTGCCACTCCTTCCTTATCTGCCCCTGCTTTTCCATCATTTCTCTCTCTCTCTCTCTCTCTCTCTCTCTCTCTCTCTCTCTCTCTCTCTCTCTCTCTCTTCTCTCTCTCTCTGCCTTATCCCCTCTCGATGTCTTTGCGCAATGTTCTTTCCAGGCATTTTTTCCTTTCTAATTCCATTTTTCCCGTCCTATCTCCTACAAATTCTTATTTTCTCTGCCTTTTGCCACTCTTTCCTTATCTGCCCCTGCTTTTCCATTTTCTTCTCTCTCTCTCTCTCTCTCTCTCTCTCTCTCTCTCTGCCTCATCCCCTTTCGATGTCTTTGCGCAATGTTCTTTCCAGGCATTTTTGGGATGAAGCCTCGTGTTCATGTATAAACGTGCGATTCTCCTCCGGCGGCGAGAAAAGCAATGCAGTTGTTTGAAATTCAGCGGCGCGACACCCACTTGAAATTTATGCTGATGACATTCCCCAACTGGGGAAGGAGGGAGAGTGGAGAGGGGAGAGGGATGGTGAGGGGGGAAGGGAGATGAGAGAACAGAAATGGATCGGGAGGGGAAGGAAAACGTCAAATGGGTTTGCCTCAGCAAAAGGTTATTAACGGGTAGGAGGTTGGGCGATGGTGAATTTTCGAACAAGAGAAATAAAAAATATAAAGGCATTGAAAAACATAATAAGCACAGCTAGATTGATAAAAGCCAGAAAAATAGGTAATCTGTGAAATATCTGAAACGAAGAAAAGAATTAAAAAATCAAAATGTACAAAAATGGAGACCGTATTACCTCGGGGAAATACTGAACAAAAAATATAAATATCCATAAAGGATATATAACAAAGCAAACTGCCCAAAGAAGAAAAACATTCGGAATTCTCCATAAAGCAGAGAAAACCCTGACCATCTTTGTAAATAAAGCCGGGTAAGAAAAACTAAAAAAAAAAAAAAATCTTAAAAATCAGAAATACTGAAGATATTCTCTGAAGCTTAGATACGAATATGATAACCTATTAGTTCATTCATTAACAGTAAAAAAAAAAATTTATATCACGTCCTTGCTGGTAACAAAGCTCGCCTCACCTACGAGAGATCTGATTGATACACACACAAAACACACACACACACATATATACTGTATGTATGTATGTATATATATATATATATATATATATATATATATATATATATATATATATATATATATATATATATATACTGTATACATAAGTATATACATGTATCTCCCAAGATGACACGAGCAATGTTGGTTTCCTGAAAAATCCACTATGCCTCAGTTAATCTCAGAAGTGAATTACGTACAGGAAAATTGGTAATTTCTGATGGGCTACTAGAATCTATATAAAAAAATATATTTGTGAAACGCAAATCAATGTATCCAACAAGAATTTTCTCGACGGTTTTATCTAGTGAATTCCCTTTAAGTGACCAAGGGATGCTAAATGCTATATTGGGTCAGGCAGCTTTTCCCAAAAGGTTAGGGGAATTTTACCGATGTTTCCGACAAATTGAGATAGACACTGGGCCACCTGTATTGTTTAATGCAAACATTTTTCCCATAATCGCGTCCTCTCTCTCTCTCTCTCTCTCTCTCTCTCTCTCTCTCTCTCTCTCTCTCTGAATGTGTGTTTCCTGGAAAGAAAACAGCTGAAAAAAATTTCACAGTACAACAATTCAAGCAAAATCCAACCTAACTGACTGCGGTCAACTGGCCAAATGCCGAAACATAGAGTTGAAATTATTTTAATTAATTTCACCAAAACTTATTTTATCAAAATCCCACAAGTACAAACAAACAGTGACGGACTCATCTTCCGTGCAGGTAACCATCGATGGGGGAGGGGGAGAGGGAGGTGGTAGGGGAAGTATAGTCATACAAAAGCGATATATTTACCTTCTCAAAATACGAAAGAGGAGGCGGTCTCAAAACAATGCTCTTTTATTATGAGCACGAAGAAAACCATGATAGACGAGTAAATATGGACGATCGTGCATATGGGAAAGCACGCATGCCCAAATATGAATGGCACTGCCAACAGAAAGATGTACACGTGCTCCATCAAGCAAGCATGCCCATAGTCAGCACTGCATATATGAATATGATTTAAACAAACTTAGACGTACAACAATGAATTTATATTTATACGCACACACATACATAAGCTACACACACACACACATACATACATACATATATATATATATATATATATATATATATATATATATATATTATATACATATATTTATATCTATATTATATATACACATAATCACCAAAAAAACCTAAGATTTACAATGCTTCTTTAAATGAATGCAGAAATGTGAGAAAAATTATTGAGGAAATAGTGTGCACAAGGGGATGAAATATTGAATGGAGGAAGGATTAATACAGTAACCTTTCAAATATTTAGGACCAATGGCAGATTCTCATGAGCTGAAATTTAGTGAAAGATTAAAAAACACAAATCAAAGAATTGCCAGGCTGAACTAGAATTTGGATATCAAATACACTGAAATCGCATACGAAAATAAGTCTAGCAAGACCTCCATTGCTACATGACATGAATCACAGTATAATAATGAACTTATATCTAAAATCTTTTGCCGATCTGACAAAGTATCAAGAAGAATATCATGAGTTAGATGGCACGACAGAGTTAGAAATTATCCCATAAGGGAAATTACGGAAGTTTGGTAAGTCGATGAGATAATGATGTAGGATAAATGAAGATGACTTGGAGAAGTCCTTCGCACAACCCTTGGGAGAACAGTCCGTGGTAGTATCAGTTGGCATCCTGTGAGACCCAGAAGCAAGGTCCTTTTCTTTGGACCTTGCTCAGAAGAGCGAAAGATAAAGCATAGGAAAGACGAGTGGCGGAATTTCAGGGGCACTCTATGTCACAGTTCACTGGAGAAGATGATTATGATAATATATATATATATATATATATATATATATATATATATATATATATATATATATATATATATATATGTAATATACAGACATATGTAAAATCACACGAAGACATAATTAAAGAAATCGTAGTAATGCCCTCTTCAGAAAATAACCAAGACCGAGACTGAAAAGACATACTTTACAAAAATTAAGTTTCTGCTGCCGGAAAAGGGAGACTTCAAGCTACCTGCCACTTAACGAAGAAGAAAAAAACTCGGGTTCAGGAAGTCAGCCCCTCTCTCTCTCTCTCTCTCTCTCTCTCTCTCTCTCTCTCTCTCTCTCTCTCTCTCGTATGGCCTCGACGAGGCAACCCGCCACCCCCTTACGAATGGAACCAATCTGCAATTAAATCTACAAATCTCTCTCTCTCTCTCTCTCTCTCTCTCTCTCTCTCTCTCTCTCTAAATGATTACCTACGTCTCTCACTATTTCCCACGCAATAATATGTGATTCAAAGAATTATGTAATTCTGAGTTATGTACTCAAAATATTTTGGGATTTTGGAGACGAAAAAAATTCCAAGACGCCTCTGACTGCAAAAATTAATAACAAAACACTTTTCATGCAAAAGTCTTGGGCAGGATCACTTCACTAACAATAACATTAATGTTCACTTTAGAGTTCAAAACATTAATATTAATTTAAACCGAAAACAACTTCCAGAAGTCTCCTCTCTATCTCCATACACACGCACATACACGCGCGCGCGCAATATATATATATATATATATATATATATATATATATATATATATATATATATATATATATATATATATATATATATATATATATATATATATATATATATATATATATATATATATATATATATATATATATATATATATATATATATATTTATATATATACATGATGACTTCGAATGGAAAAAGAAGTACGAGGTTTTATAGATGGATTTATCGGGTAGTAAATGAACCATAAGATACACAGCTGGAGTAAAAATGTTAGCTTAGGTAAAATGACATATCAGCAAGTTTTGAGATGATCTGGTCTTGTGGAAAGAATGCAGAACAAGGGGTTGGTGAAAGGTGTGTATAATACATAAGTGTTAGGAAGAGGAGGGGAAGAGGCGAATGGCACAATATGCATGTAGTGGAAATTTTCTGCATAAAGGGCTCATCCACGATTCAGCTGTATTTACCATTTCCTTGTTTTTTTTCTCTGGAGCCAATCCCTGCTAGGAGAAATCCCTTTATGTTGCAAAAATAATTTATATACTAAAATCTCTCATTTATTCATTTGTGTGTATATCTACATATCGTATATATATATATATATATATATATATATATATATATATATATATATATATATACATATATGTGTATATATATATATATATAGATAGATAGATAGATAGATATACATACACACACATATATATGTATATATATGTATATACAGTATATATATACTGTATATATACAGGTGTGTGACTGTGTATTTACAATCAGAAATACGAGTATGCATATATTCATAAAAGTTAGTACATATTTACATAATTATATGCGCAAGTCTCTATAAATTTCGCTCCAGGTAGTCGAAACATGATTTCCTGACAATTACAAAGTTCCTAATTGCTATGATGGAACTGATAATTCAGCAACTACTGAAGTTAGGCTCAGTCGATTCCCACTTCATCTAACTTCACGTCGGCCTCAAACACTCGACCTTGGCATCCCTAAACGCCATTATAACTTGACTTCCCTTATCTTGCAACAACTACTGGCAAACGCTGTTTCAGACCTCCTCGATTTATGGTTTTCACAACAACTACAACAACAACAACAGCAATAATAATAATAATAATAATAATAATAATAATAATAATAATAATAATAACACTAGAGAAACGAGACGCAAAGTACCTTTCGGACATAAAAACCATTTAAGTAGAAATACATGTGCACTGGGTATATATAATGGAAAGAAAACAAAAAAGAAGTGCCCCTAATATAATGCAGTAGCTTTTCTAGATGGTGCTAGATAGACCCTCAGACTATAAAGAGAGGCCCCAATTAAGAAAGTCTGAAGTTCTCTTTAATTTTATTCTGTGAAGGCAATCTACATATCGCTGAGTGGTTATGTAAATACTCCTTCTAAAAAGAAGAAAGAAAGAGAGAGAGAGAGAGAGAGAGAGAGAGAGAGAGAGAGAGAGAGAGAGAGAGAGAGAGAGAGAGAGAGATTGAATGCCTAAGTTTCATAACACAAACACATACATATATATATACATATACATATAAATCATATATATATATATATATATATATATATATATATATATATATATATATATATATATATATATATATATATATATATATATATATATATGTTATGTGTGTGTTTAAAAATAGCCAGCCAATGTATAGCATTTACAGCTCGGAATATTGCCATTTGAGCCTTTTGAAATCCTTGAACATCAAAATCAACATTATAAGGTCAAACAGAGACTAAAGCAATATAGTTAAATTTACCCTCTATATTTATTATGGCCAGGTAACGTAAATGTAAAATATATGAATGATGTAGTTTGAAAGTATAAAATGAAGGAGTTTAACAAACCACACAATTTTTCTCACCCCCCCCCAACAAAAATTGGCTAAATGTACATGTCTGGTCTCCAAACGTGATCAATATTACCATAATATTAACAAAGCAATACTTGGCAAGATAATCAATATTTGAAGTGGTAAACGACCACGAAAACCAATACCAAATAATCATGAACATCTTGAGGCTTAATAATTAACATAGTTGAAATTGACAGAATCCCCGAGAAACAATATTTGACTTGATTAAGACAAAGAAAATGATCAAGAATCAATACCTGGCATGCAAACAGCAACAAATGCCCCCTAAGCTGGTGGTTGGCAAGATAAAAAATCATACATTTTCCAGAGAATATGATAAACAATAACAAACTTCCTCATAACCAATTTTTCACAGGATGACAATAAGAAACTTCCCGGGAATCAATATTTGACAGCGCAAACAATAACAAATTTCCCGATGATCAACATTTGGGATAGTAAACAATAATAACTTCCAGAGAATCAGTACTTGAAACAGTAAACAATAATAAACCGCTTGAGAATCAACATCAGACATGGCACGCAATGACAAAATTCCCATAACAAACGTCACGAGAACCGATAAATACAGACCAATTATCCATCTCTGGTACTGAGGGAGGGGAAGAGGAGGGGAAGGGTGGAGAGGGGAGTTGGGGGAAGGGGCGTTTTCTGCAGTTGCCGCATAACTCAGCACTTGTAACTAAGAGCCAAGTAATCAAAACCTCGACAAGGGCCTGAGCATCAAGGCATTAATTGACATAGTTTACAGGAACAGCCCAGAGTTAGGCGAAGTAGAGCTCGCCTGATCAAGTCCAATTGCACCCACATGACTTGATGCCTCATCAGTTGGTTTCCCTGATGAGTAATTTATCAAAGGAGAATTTAAGCACTGCGGTTATCTAATGTTAAAAAACGAAAGCACTGCGGTTATCTAATGTTAAAAAACGAGCAAACACACACACACACACTCGTTGTTAAAAATCTAAAACTACATGCACGTTTTTAAAAATGCACCTGAGACAGATACTAATATATTACGACTAATAACAAATTTCACAATATATAAATGGATACGTTAGAAAACAGATACAAAAACAACTACGGCTATCTACCGATTAAGAAGCATTACAGTATTTGCCAGAATAATCCACTTCCCTACAGGATGAAAAAAATTCTCAGCAAGATGATTTCTCTCGCAACACGATTCAAGCAATCATCGACATAAATACTCCCACTCAAGTGATGTTTGCATGTGCTCAAAACGACGCATAACCTATATAGCAAACGCACTACAATATGACTGGTAAAGTTCAATGAACTCCCAAAAGTGAATCTGAAACAATTGTGTGTTCTATCTCCACAGCTGTGAAATATCTTTCTGGACAGTGATGTGAGAAGTCACAAAAAGGAAATTAACGTAGGTGGGAAGTTGTGAAAAAGAAAATGAGTTGTGAATGGGGTGAAAGAAGAGGAGAAAGTGCAGAAGCTACGTTGCCAAAAGTATGAATCTGAAAGTACACGTGAGCGAAATCAAAGTGATGGGGGGGAAATGAAAAGTAGGAGACTATAGCAATGAATAATAATGCATGTAGCGAAACAATACAAGCGGTTGATGTTATTGGTATTAAGGAGTAAATATAACCGATAACGGTAGGATTAGAGAGGCGGTGAGCTTCAGAATAGGTGAAGCCACGAAGATAGCTGGGTTTTTCCAAGGAATGGGAAGGAGAACTGGAGTGTCTAGAAGCCCAGGTTGGATTGTACAACTAGACTGTTGATTCATTTCTATGAAAGCGAAGTGTGTAAGATGAATGCCAGTGAATGAAATGGACAGTTGTTTTTATGAACTGTTTTGCTGTTAGTAGCGTTATTAAAGTTAATGCTGTGGCATGTGGAAAACTGGTAAAAATGTTAAGGAGGGAAAGATGAGTGTCTCAAGACTGTTTGATCAAGTGGAAAGAATGGAGGGCAATGGGTTGGCGAAAAGTGTATTCAAAAGTAGAAGGGAGGCTGGGTAGAGGAACAGTTAAAAGATGCTGGATACATGGTGTGGAAAAGGGTTTTGGAAAGGAAGGGCTTAACATCCAGAAAGTGAGAGATTACATTAAAGGACAGAACGAACGTATGAATGACTCATGAAATTTAGGTTACAAACCCCAGCACAGGAGCAGTTTCAGCCACTCAACGCTCAAGACCGTGAAAAGAGGGAGTGGTTGGACACCAAGACAAATGAGATTCAGAAAATAAATGAGATAAAGTACAAGGATATAAAAGTGAAACAGTTGCACTGTGGGAGGCTGGACAGCAAGACGGAAGAAAGTAAGTGGAAATGGAGGTTCAGTAAAAAGTCTAAAAGCGCCACTGCAAACTCTTTGGTGGTGAGAAAAGTGCACCAAGCAAGGTGCACTAACGTCACTTGACCATCTACGGAGGTTAAAAGCGGAGTGAAAGGTGGAGACTGTGCAAGTGTATTCGATGTGCTTCTGATGTGCCTTTTGTTTGTGTGCTTGTGAAGCTGTTAATGTTGTCGACGTTTTCTGTACATGAAGTTCACCAGTGACTCAGCAGTAACAAGGTGAATACGGCAGTAACCACCTTACTGGTTTTTTGAGCCAACCCCTATTTGAGGCTGTGACCTAATGCTGGATAAAAATGCACAGGGCATATACGGACAGTACTAATTTAACTACACCTTTTGAAAACTACTTTCCAAGGCACGAATAAGTACCATAACGAATTCCGGAAGACTTAATGGAACTGAGGGTGCAATACAAAGTCATGACATATAAATCTCAACGAACATTACAATTTCTCAGTAACACTCAACGCATTTTCATATCGATTAATTGTGTGCGTCATATTACATCTGACCTGCTTTCGGGTCACTTTTATTTACTCCTTTCTTGAATAATTCCTAATATTCTTTAATCCATATTAATTCTGAATTCATTATTCAATTCACTATATTATTTCAATTCATCTAAATTTTTAGTTCAATAGTCTTCAATCCATGACAATTATTACTTCACTTCAACCGTCTTTCAACTTCCCTTCCATTAATTTGCACTCTGCTTCACTCTTTCATTAACTTGAATCTTTCATTCACTTCTTGGTTATACCTCCTCATTCTTATTTCCCTTCAATCTTTACATCACTTTATTCGCTAACTTACTTCATTTCGTTCATGGAAATTAAGTTATAAAGCATTCGTAGCAACTGAAAAAGATTGCACTACTTCAATTAAATATCAAAGCAAAAGTATTCATTCTCTGAAATTCATTTTACTTGTTCCCCTGCTGTTGATAAAATAGATGAATACTCTATAAACCCCGACGTATATCAGTAAACGAGTTATTACTGGTTATTCTTTATCAGGCATTGCTTTCAGTGCTTTTATGCTTCCAACACTGTCGTTGTTCTGTTCGCATTTTACGCTGTTGAAATTGTTTGGTAGCTATAAATCAGAATTATGACATCAGCATGAAAAATTACCAAACATTCAATTAAGTTTCGCCTCCCACCTATGCCGCTGTTCAAACCGGGTTGTTAAAAAATAAAACCATGAGAGTTTTTAATTTCCCTATAAATATATTAATCATCAAAGACAGGTCAACTGGCCGATTTTTCTGAGGCCTGCAAATATGAACACAATATATATGTATATCACCTATGAATACACGCAATGTATTTCTGACCAAATAACAAGGAAATCATTCCCCAGATATATTTCTAAGTCTATTAACTAAAGCAGTCGGTTATATCTTCTGATCAAAACTAACAAAAATGTGCCTTTCATTCAAGCGTTGAATAAAAATACTTGATCAACTAATTAATACTAAATTTGAGTCTTTTTTTTTTAAAGGTAAAGAAGTTCATCTTTCATTTAAGTAATCTTAGCTTTCTTCCAAACAAGAAAAAATAATGAGAGAGAGAGAGAGAGAGAGAGAGAGAGAGAGAGAGAGAGAGAGAGAGCATACTAATAAATATCGGATGAACAGTTTCCACCTCCCTGGAGAGCGAGGCATACCTCGTTAACGCCCTCCCATTTTGGTTATGATATCACGGTATACACTTCGACAGAGAACTTTTTGTACTCAAGTCTTATTTTTCAATCTCTCTTCTCAATCCTAAACTACGACCCACAACAGTTTCATAAAATGTCTTTATCGTTCCTTCCTTGTCCCGGGGTCAAACATGGGCCGATTAGGCTGTGAAGCAAGAGCCACAGACACAGAGGAAGAGAGAGAGAGAGGGAATTCTTTCATAAATAATCCATATATACTAACTGTCCCTAGAAAAAAAAGAAGAAAATTAAAATTTTTTCCTATCTGCACGCAAGGTGAACATCTTATATAATTTTCCAGTCTACTCGGCAATCTCTTCATGAGGCAGCCAACTATTTACTTCCTCGGGCCCCTATGATAAAGGCTTTCAACTGGAAGGACAGACAAGAAAACTTAATATGGCCTTCTAGGAAACTCGAGGGAAGAGGCTCAGCAGATCAGTAATGAAAGAAACGAGTCATCACAATATTCTAAGGTCTTTTACGCATTTACTCAGTCCACGTAGTTCCTTTCAAGAAAGATAACTACGTACTTCGCTTCTAAGATAGATACGAAGCTCTCCGTTTCACGAAGGTTTACGTGGCTTAAAATAAACGTTTTGTTCTTTAACAGAACTCGTGTTTATTTTTTAGGAAGTTCTTTAGGTAAAACATTTTACCTTCCACGAACTCTTCTGCTCTCCAAAAGCTCCTGTTTCGTACAAACGCTTTTCTTTACCAAAATAGTTTGTCTGTTACAAACTCTTGTCTTTCCCCAAAACTTCCTTCTTTTATAAAATCTGCAGTCTGTTAAAAAGTTTCGTTTTCCATAAAGTCCTCAGTTTGTTAGGAAATATTTGTAGTTTTGAATCTCTGAAATGGTGTGGCAAACGTTTATATCCATTTACGGGACATGTAGTCTACGGAAGCTAGATCTCTCTCTCTCTCTCTCTCTCTCTCTCTCTCTCTCTAAAATTGTCTTTTACACAACATACTCTCTCTCTAAAATTTTATAACCACTTCAGTGTTTGACAACATACTGCCTGCATCAAAACTAAATGTTTTAAAAAACTTCCTTCAATCATGAATCCTTTGGTTTGCCTAACATTCTGTCCCTGATAAAATCTGTCAGCTTCTCATCCTATTAAATA